>NT_187020.1:2841820-3148199 GCF_000001635.26 Mus musculus | reverse complement strand
GTTGTTTAGGTTTATGATATGATTACAAAGCAAAATCAGAGCTGGAGAGAAGGCTCTGTGCTTAAGAGCTTTGGTTGCTATTCCAGAGATCCAAGGTTCAATTCCCAACACCTACTTAAAGTCCATAAATCCATAGACTTTGTGAAGGCAAAACACCACACACATAAAAATACAATGAAAAAATTAGAATTAAAATAAAAAATGTCTATTACCAAACGAAGGAATAGAATATTTCATTAGACAAGCGATGTATATCTCAAAAAGGTTGGTAGATGACAGTGAGTAGATGCATATTTCAAAGATATTTAGTAACACCAGGATACTAAGGAGTTGGACATGTAAAAGGACATCAGTAGGCATTCAAGAGCTCAGAGTTGGGTTGTAATTTATTGTGGTAAAACCACCCACAGACATAAGAAATAAAGGTTGTTTACAGAAATATGATTATCTGTTGATTTATCTTCATGTTTAATTCAAATCCTAAATAATGTCTAGCAATCTCATTAATGGCAACACTCTGCCCTCCAAACTATCATTTTCCTTCTACCAAATAATACTGCCTGGCAAAAGGTTTTAGTTTGGTAGTTGCATTGACTTATTGTGGCGATGATAATAGTATCCAACAAATTTGATAGCTTAGAACAATGGAAATTTCTCTTCTCATATTTCTGACTGTCAAAAGTCAAAAATCCCCACCCCCCCTCTCTCTCTCTGAAGTTTTTATAGGAAGTGTGTGTGTGTGTGTGTGTGTGTTAATGTGAATGAGTAGATGTGTGTCTGTACCATACACCAATTAAACAAAGTATTGAAGTTTATTATCACATTCTCGTACATACATGTTTAATCATAATTACAATTCTATGACTTCTCTTATTTTATTTAGTTCTAATTATATCCATGTCTATGTCTATCTATCTATGTCTGTGTGTGTGTGTGTGTGTGTGTGTTTGTGTGTATATAGATATATTCACACAAGTGAAGGGGTCCAGAGATGCCAGATACATCTGGAGCTGGAGTTAGATGTGATTGCTTACTACCTGTAATGGATACTGAACTTCCAATCTTCTGTAAAAACTGTGTATATACTTAATAACTGAGTTATCTTCACAGCCTTTATGAATCTCTCAAATCCCTCCCCACTTGTCTTCTCCCATATCCCTCACTCAACCTCTTTTTACTTCTGTGTATTTTTCATATTAAATAACATAATTGAGAAAGACCACTGACTCACTGATTGCATTATTTTTCTAAGCATAAGAATAACTAATTCCATCCAGTTTCTCAAAAATAATATTATCTCCTTCTTCATGTTGGAAAAGTCTCTCTCTGTCTCTCTGTCTGTGTGTGTGTGTGTGTGTGCGTGTGCATGTGTGTGTATGTATTAGAGGACTGTGGCATTAGGAGGGTTGAGAAGTACTGATATAGCAATCTGTTTTTATTTAAGGTTGGATTTCTGTACCTGGGCTAATTTATATTTCCACCAATTTGAGAAGGATGGAATAGTCACTGGGGATGGAGTGAGGTGTAATTTTCAATTTAGTTTTTATTTGCATTCCTATTGAATATGTCCTCACATATTTCTTGGCTGCTTGGACTCATTCATATGAAAAGCAATTGTTCCATTTATTTCCCCACTTACTGATTCAATCATTATAGTTTGTTCATTTAGCTTTTTGAGTTCTTTATATGTTCTGGCCATCCATCACCTCTCTAATGAATTCTTAGTAAAGATTTTCTCCTATGTACTTTCTCTTTGTTGGTCAGAGAACCTTTTAATTGATGCAATCACACTTGTCATTTCTTGTGATTACTTCCTGAATTCATGGGATTTTATTCAGTACATTTCTGCTTATTTCTCAACATGCTGAAGTATTTTCTCTTCATGTCTTTACCAGTTGCAAATTTTCACATCTTATGTCAATGTCTTTAATCCATTTTGGCAATGTATTCTTGCCATTAGCATGTTGTGTTTGTCCGTGGTTTGAGTCTACATAATTCCAATTTTCTCCTTATGTACACCTGGCTCTCTTCCCAAATACTGAAAAATATGTGTTTTTCTCATGTAATGAATCATTCTTTGGAGATTTAAGGTTTTTCCCCTAGTTAATTGAGGGTGATTTCAGCTCAATCTTCTTTATTTAAAATAGCTTGATTTCCCCCCCTAAATAATATAATGAAGAAGTGCTTCTCTGGGATTGTGAAATCCCAGAAGGGAAATAAAAAAAAGAAAAGAAAAGAAAAGAAAAGAAAAGAAAGGAAAAGAAAAGAGAAGAAAAAAGAAAAGAAAAGAAAAGAAAAGAGAAAAGAAAAGAAAAGAAAAGAAAAAAGAAAAGAAAAGAAAAGAGAAAAGAAAAGAAAAGAAAAGAAAAGAAAAGAAAAGAAAAGAAAAGAAAAGAAAAGACCTGTCAATATTGCAATTGACAGGTGTGAAAGCTGTGACTCCTTTTGAAGAGATGGAAGACCAAAACTAGATGCTCAGTTCACTGAGAAAATGTTTCCTGAGCCTGTTGTGGCAAAGTCATATATTAAAGTGGGCACCAGTGCCACCTCAGCTTTTCTTCACTCTATGAACACTAACATACACATAATGAAAAGAAGCATATTTCAAAATGCTACTATAAATTAAACTGTGCATCTCATTAGATGAAAATCATAAGTTTTTCTATAAGTAATCTCCACATGGAACTGTTTATAATCACATTCTGAATTAATGAAACTCAAATTAGCTTTTACCTTAGCATTATAAAATGTGACACAATATTAGAAACTGATTTTTTCTAAACAGTATTGTTTCTATTCTACTCACCAGATATAGTGAAGAAGATCATCAGGGGTGCTTTCTAGCCTTATACCTTAATTTTAAAACTAGCCTGATACCATCGAAGGGCAATTATTAAACAAAAATGTTTAAATCCCCAAAGTAAGACAAACCATGTAAATTGATCAACTCAGCTCTCATTTACCCTCTGGCTTGTGGATCCCGACACCAAAGAATCAATATATCAGGGTTCATATCATGACTAAACTCAATTTGCCTAGCTTAACTGGAAAGCAAAACAATTATTTAGTAAGAGCCCACAACCATATCTACCTAGCAAGCTAAATCTTTACATTTAATGAGATCAAGGTGAATATATTAAGAAAGCAATGTGGATATATTTTATTAGAACACTTTTATTTATTGCCTAAAAAATTAATTCAATAGAAAAGTCAAGGTTTCAGATTACCCAAAGTAGTTTCACAAAACTAAAATTGCTACTATTCATAATACTAACAAGTAGCAAGTAGATACCATTTATTGATTACTGTTTAAATGTAAATACCAATATATTTATATTATCATGATGAAATTATTTAATATTCTAATTTCTCAATGAGCAGAGAAGTTTAGAAACTCCTTGCAGAGTTGAGCATTATGTTATTTATAGGTCTATAAACTAAGATACTTGGGAGGCTGAAGCAGAAGAATAGCAAACTCTGGGTCAGACTGTGCACTTCGTAAGACCCTGTCTCAAAATAAAAGTAATAAAGAGAACTGGAAACACACTTCAGTAGCAGATTCTTGTCTATCATGTGGGATATGCTATGTAGTAGCAAACTAGTGTAAAACTTGTCTGTTAATCAATCACAAAGCTAATATTGGTTAGAATGTTTTAGAGGAGAGCAACTAGCCTATATACAGTAAAGAAAGTGATGAGAATGTTGTCTATGATGATATGGCACAAAGTAACTCTAAATGCCTTGGAGAAGTTGAAATGTCCAACTTAATTTTCACAATTATAGCATGAATTATAAATGTCTATTATACTGTCTACTGATAAATTTGAGTCTCTAAGTATGTAGAAAAAAATGTATAATTTGCTCAGAATTCATGGCCAGCAGGTGAGCTTAAGTCATAATTTAAAAAAGAGGCTGGCCTGGGCTACAAAGTGAGATCCTGTTGTGTAACCTTCCCTCAGCGTGAAGCTGGCTGAGCCAAGAACTTGACCTTGCTGCCACTAGGGAGATTACCTAGGGTGGATGGAGCCTTCCTCCCTAGATTACTCTATTGTTCAGTCACAGTAGCTGTTCCTCTTCAAGACACTGCTACCTGCTGAGAGGCCTCCTGGAGCTATTCCTGAGACTATGCCCTATCCTGCATGCCATCACCTGCAGCTGGTTCCAGGCTCCAAGGATGAATTGGTGGGAATGGGCCTCCCCCCTCCCCTTTATAAGTGCATTCACCATTAAACATTTGAGCCTTGATCAGAATATTGTCTTGGCTCCATTTGTCTGTCATTCGCCTAGTTTCCCTTTCTTTCAGCGCCGGCCTGCCACTCAGGTGTACCCCGTCCATGTGAGCTACTGGACTGCTCACAACACTGTTGTCTCAAACTGGCAACTAATCATCAACCATCAATCGTCATCATCATCTAACTTTTGTGGACACTGTCCACTGTTCTAGAACTTTCTCCCTTCTATAATGAGAACATTTTAGGCTTTGTAAAATTTAATTTACTTTTTACATTGTTCTAGTGTTTCACATTCAGTTTTTTTTTTATTGCAAAATTAAATTTTGATCTCTGCAATTTATTTCTATCCTGTCTGAGTCAAGTTATATTGATGCTAATTCAGTTGTTGTGTGAAAACTCAGTGTTGGTATAACAAGAATCTTCTCTGTCCTTCTTAGCTGCTCTGACTAGGTATAAACACAATATAAAATGAGTGGAAATCAAGTACTGTAAACCTGCCCAGTATTAGACAGTTACTTGATTCTTAAGCCTTACTCTTCATGTGTATGCTTGCATTGAAAATATAAAGTCTGTAAAGTATCTATCAGTCATTGTTCAGTGATGAACCAAGGATTTAGGTACCTGTTTGCTGAGACTGAAGCAATTTGAAAGGAGTAAGATGTGGATTTAGTAATCACACATTGTTACAGAGTGACGGTGATTAAGGACCATACTAGAATTTAAAGTGATTACATGAGCTTCTCATGCCTTGCTGCTGAACATTCTCAATCAATTCACAAGTTACACTGGAAACCATGAGCATAGTATATGGTGTATTTTGTAATAATTAGAAACATAACTTCATGTTTACATTATTATTCCTATTATTAATAATTGAAGTTGTTCTCACTGCTCTTCAGTCAGCCTATGCCACTCCTCCCACTTTTTCCAGACTTTAACTGCTTCTCCGTGGGAGGAACATGGGACAATTAGTTTGATTGGAATTATTTTGCATAGTTTCCTAGTTTTCTGACATTCCAATGTCTTCTGTGATAACATGGGCATTTTGATTATTGTCTTGAAAAATCTGTGGACTCAATTTAGTAAAGTTCATTTCTTTCTGTCTGTTTGGGGTAAATTCTGTCCTTGTGTGGTTTTGAGACTTCAGGATAATTTCTTGGTACATGAGGCCTTGCTTAAACCTATATTAATGTTTTCCATGTATCTTAAAGATAAATTTGGTGGACACCATACTGGGCCAACTTTATTGGACTTTTAGGTAATTTATTATTTTGTTGTTTCATTTTTAGGAGGTTAGCTAATTTATTGTTTTGTTTGTTTGTTTGTTTCATTTTATGAGATTATCATTCTATTGCTGTCAATATGGAAGTGATAAAATATCTTTATTTGCTCTTTTTGAGTTATTTTTTAAACAAATCATTTCCTTATAATTTAAATTATTTGTATTCAGAGTCTCTCATCTCTAAAAATTACCCTTCCTTCCATTATTGATTTATTTGTTTTTCCCTTTGTTTGAGTTAACCTTTTGAGACTCTTCTTATAGATTCTAATGGTTTTGCTTTATTTTGAATTCTGTTCTTATTTCGTGAGTGTGTTCACGTGTGTGTGCATGTGCACACAAGTGTGCATATGAATCTAGGTCCTCTTAGATTTAGGCAAGCATTGTATTATTTAGCTATGGTGTAGCTCTATACTTCTCTTTTACAGTGCCATCATTGCACCACAAGTTTATTTAAGTATCGTGTTAGGCTAGAACCATCTTACTTCTCCATGCCCTGCTGCCCTGAATAAAGGTAAAATCCAGCTCCTTTCTGTCTAATCTCCTCCATAGTCTACCTCAGATCCGCTCTTGCAGCTTTAAGTTTTGCTGATATTTGGCAGTTATATCTCATTATTCCATTTTTTTAACTTTAAATTTAAATTTTGGGGGGGGTTGTTTATTACTTATTTGCCTTACTAAATCATGTTGGATATATATCAGCAATCAATGTTACATGAGAAATGAAACACATGTACAAAAATTGCCATTTACTCTCCAGCCCCTTATTTACTTAACTGTATGGTTATTATATTATAATTGAAGAAATGTATTTTCTCAAGAAATTTTTAACTAAAGTGGAAGTAAATTAATGTTGATGGTGATTATATTTTAACCTTTTTTATTTCCATTAAACTTTATTTCTTTCAACCATGTAACTTACTTATTTATCATTTAAAACCTGGTTTTATTTATTGGATATCAATTTTGATATCTCTGCCATTGCAATATTACTGTTTAAAAACACCTTTTAACTTATTTAATCATTCTTTTCTTTTTTAATTTTTGTATTCATTACAGCATAGGTTTTACTTCTAAAACAGAAAAGTACATATCTAAAATGTTGAATATATTTTTTGTGGTTGCAATTAAGCTCTTTTCCATTTAAGACTTTGGTTTCAAGTTTTTATTAGTTTAACATATGTGTTTAAAAGTAAAATGCTACTATCGTTTACCTGTCATTTAATGTCATATACTGGAAAAAGAAACTTAGCAATGACAATAAATGTCCTGATATATTAATAACACAGTCTTGCATTAGTACCCTAGCCATTAATATCTAAAATGTGGCTTCTAAAGGTACAGTTCTTTTGCTCAAATTCTAGTTCTGGTGCTCTTGGACTGATTTTGACAGAATTTGTTCTAGTCTCTTTTTCTGTAAAATGGAAAGAATGATTGATTAGTTACTAGTGAAATTACATAACTTAAAGTGGCTATAGCTGCACACATGTCTTGTACAGAGCAGGCACACATAGATATTATAGAGTATTGCCACTTTACTGTGGACATGAGCATCTCCTAAAGCGTAGAGTTCACCACCTTCTATTTAAGGTTCTAGTACTGTGCTGAGTTGAACTTAAGTTTATTTTTTTTCATTTTTTTTACATTAGTAAAGTATGATAATAAGAAGCAAAGGTGTAAATAAAATGTGATTTTCAACACTGAGAAAAAAAACTAACTCACTATCTAACTAACTAACTAACTAACTAACTAACTAACTAACTTACTATGTTTTTCTTCAATTCTAGATTTCTACATTTTGGCAGTCTCTCCTTTAAAATGCTCTCTTTTGGTCCCTATGTTCTTTTCAACTATTTCCTCATTTTATTGTTGGGAGGATATTTTGTCTCTGTCTTTCAATTTTTACTTGTTTTCAATTACATGTTAAAAACATTCCCTCTTAGGCTGAGATGTAGGTGTATATATGAATCTGAGTCTGTGAGTTGCATGTGGTATGGTGTGTGTGTGTGTGTGTGTGTGTGTGTGTGTGTGTGTGTGTGTGTGTGTAGAAGTTCATGCATGAACATATATGTTGAAAAAAGGGTTCAATCTCCGGTTTCTTTCAATCACTCCACTTTATTTTTTGTGATAAGGTTTCTCATTGACCTTGGAGCACTCAGGTTAGACAACAGTCTCCAAGATCTTCCAGCCTTGACCTCCTCAACACAGTCAATTAGGCATGGAGTTTCTGGAGATTGAACTTATATCATCTATGTATGAGGACATGAAACGACTTTCCAGCTGAACTATTACCTCAACCATCCAACTGAGTTTTCTTTCCCTTTGTTTTTTAACACATTTTTCTCATTTTTTATAATCTTTGATATTTCCACCATGGTATTGTTAATTCATGGGATGCATTGCTCTGGCTTTTTCTACAAAGATTAAGCATGATCATCATAAACTTTGATAATTTGTATTATCATCCCCTTATTTTTCTTGACTATTTTGTTATCAATCTATGATCTTTCTGAAATATTTATGATATTAGCTAATATTTTATATTTAGAATATGCTTTGTTGACAGTGTGGTAGCTTATGCCTTTAATCCCAGTACTCAGGAGTCAGAGAAACTTGGCTCTCTGTCAGTCCAAGGCCAGTCTGATCTACAGAGAAAATTTCAGGACAGTCGGGGCTACACAGAAAACCTCTACTGGAAAAAGAAAACCAACAAATTATTTTATTTTGTTTTGATTTGCTGTGAGTTTCAGCTTATCAGTGGAAAAGATAGATTATTCTCTCTGGCTATCTACTGCATGTAGGTCTGAAAACAGTGGGGTGAGACACTCATAGCAGCCTTATTCATAATAGCCAAAACTTTAAACTAGCTTGAAATAGAGAAAAAATTGCATTGACTCTTTGATATATCAGCTAATCCATCCCGTATCCTATAGCACCCATGAGCCACTGCAATATCTCAAAACCCTTTCCTGTGTGCATTTTAGCTTATGAATTCCTCTTGTTTATTGTGTGATTTGGTCCCAACTACTTTCTTGATTCTAATAAATGTTTTACTTTGCAATTATTAGCTTCAGACTCATTCATTTTTCCAGGTAGCACATTTTTTAAAAAGTCATTCACACTAAAGAGAACTCTAGAACAGTTCATCCAAACAGCTGCTTTTATAAAATGTTATTCTTGAACCTTTTTCCCACTTTGCTAGTATGTGTTTAGTAACACTCAAATATGTGCACTTCTTTAAAATTGGATCTATAAATATGGCCAAACCATAAGCTGAAAATTTCCAGTACTAGCAAGTCTGTATTACTTAATGATCATCCTTTTAATACGAAGCAAATGTAGCACATTTACCTTTTTTTTATTAGTACATTCCTAGCTCATTTGTTTTTGAAGCTGAATATGGGGAGGCTATGGCCTCATATGCTATTGATAATTCTTGGATGAAGAAATTTTGTGGATATTAACTTAAATGCTTCATAAAGTTTCTTTCATATCAAGAAAGGGATGCTCTTTTATCATCCCATTTTTTTCTTTTTCATCTCATCGTTATTTAGAAGTCGATTCTGCTAGGTTAACATCTATCGGGGCAGAATAAACAAATAACTTTTTTAAACCCGTGGTTCTCATTCAAGCTGTGTGGTACACAGCACATCTTTCTGTGGTAATGAGCTGTTAAGGAGCCTGCTAATGGCAGTTTAGTAGCTGTAGCTAAGGATTTCCCTACCAATAAATCCTGTTTCCTTGGCTATTAGACAGAAATCCTTGCATAGCCTCTGAGCTCAAGTGACACTGATTAATGGCCACAGAAAATAAATACTGTTCTCATGGATCAACCATAACACCCCATAACACCATTAAAATCCAAGGCAGAACTCTAATATTCTAATGTGTTTGCAAAAAAAATGGAAGTATATATTTGACTGTAAATAGCCATTCAATTTTGAAAAATTAATAGGTACATCTTATCTTATTAATAGGTACATTTTGCATGTAGATTTTAAAATCATAGCCTGAATCAACTATCAGCTCAATAAAAAATATTAAAAACTTTTTAAGTCTACTGAATAAACATTAAAGTGAATTTTCTGGAACCTATCTTTAAAAAAAAAGCTAATGGTTTGCAGAGACTAAAAGTCAAATTTATATCTTTGACAGACATTTCATATTTGAAATTAGATAACTTAAAAGGTGTAAATGTTTAATCTCTCTAATAAGATGTACAGTGCATGTGTTATTATTTTGCATGTGATAGACAATCAGTATTATATTTAGTATACTCTTTTACTTAAGAGTAAATATTCTGTTTTTTGCAATATCCAAAGTACACATTTCATGACATATTTGCCTTGTTACTCTTTTATATAACTGAATATATATTCCTCCATGTGTGTACTTATATATTTACCACACACTCAGTTTTGTGAATGACTTATGAATAAATTATAAGAATTACTGTATAAAGTGATTCACTGAATAAAATACTTACAAATAAAAACAACACAAAAATTGGCAATATTAGCCACACAATCGCTTTGCTTGAGTCAAAGTCTATACAGGTCAGTGAGGTTCTGTACATTTGGAATGGCCATTTTGATGCCTTGGAATTAATTTCACTAGGGTTTACACTTTCACTATCAATTACATTTTATAACACACACACACACACACACCACACACAAAAAAAGCCAGTGCTAGAGTTCAAAACGGAGAAACAATTAGCATCTCCTGACACTCAAGCTTTTTGGAGCCCTCTGTACATATTATACCTTCACATATACTGTTCATGTGCATACAGGGATACATTGTAGACAAGGAGCTACATAAGAAAGAGAACATTTTGCTTTCTGGGATTTGGTGTTCCTAAACATAATAAACTCTGTTGTGTTTTGACCTTTCTTTGGAGATGAATAGTACTCCATCTTTCATATGTACCAGATTCCCATTATCCATTCATCTGTTAAAGACAAATAAGTTGATTCTATTTTCTGGCTTATAGCAGTAAATATGGGGTATAAATATCTTTATGACAGATTATTGAGTTCTCTGTGTATAAGCCTAGGAGTAAATATTTTCATACATATTTATTTATTTCAAAACAATATTTCTCTATTTAACTCTAATTTCCATGGAATTCACTCTATAGGCAAGGTTGGCCTTGAACTCAGAGATCTGCCTCTGATCCCCAAGTACTGGGATTAACGGTATGTGCCACAGCTGCCCAGTGATTTTTTAATATTTTAAGCAACCTTTAACTGATTAGCAAAATGGTTGCATTAATTCCATGCCTCCTCTTTGTCCACATCCTCTCAAACATTTTTGTCATATTCCTAGACAATCTAAGGCATTCCAACAAAGGTGATATGCTATTAAGCTCCTGTTTTATTTCATTGTTCCAATGGCTAGAGAAGTTGAGTTCTTTTAAAAATACTATTGGCAAGAAGTGCTTGCTGACAGGAGTCTGATACAGCTGTCTCCTGAGAGGCTCTGCCAGATTCTGACTAATACAGATGTGGATGCTCACAGCCAATCATTGGACTGAGCACAAGGTTCCCAATGGAGGATTTAGGGGAAAGACTGAAGGGGCTGAAGGGGGTCTAATCTAGTATCAATGAGAGAGGAGACCCTTGGTCCTGAGAAAGCTTGATGCCCCAGGGTAGAGGAATGCTAGGGCGGTGAGGCAGGAGTGGGTAGGTGGGTGAGGGAGCACCCTCATAGAAGAAGGGTAAGAGGGGATGGGAAAGGGGATTTGCAGAGGGAAAACCAGGAAAGGGGATAACATTTGAAATGTAAATAAATAAAATACCCAATTAAAAAATAGGAATATGATTAATTATGAAAGAAAAATAAAATACTAATTCAATTGTAAGAACAAAAAATACTAGTGGCCATTTCTAAAATTCTGAATTACTCAGGTTTCTCCAACGTTTCTACATGTGAGTACACACAAGCAGGCGTGCATCTGCAGAGCTATTCCCCATTCAAAAAATATCAATATAAAATCCATTCATAGCTACAATTATCATATCAATTAAGGTGATTAATTTCAAAGGTAGTAAGCAGGGATGTGGGCTATGTTCACATCTGTAGGGATTTGTTTCAGCTCACTTTATCCCCCTGCACAGTGCTTTATGATGAAATCTTGGATGTTCTTTTTCAAGGCATCTGCAATTAACTGAAACTAAGGTTTAACCCAAAAAACTTGAAAATATGGAGTAAAGATTATGTAGGCCGTGTACCAATCTGCTCAAGGCATGTTGTATTATTGTGCTTTGTATCATGTCTTAGGAGCATGAATTTTAAAATGCAAACATGACAAACTCATAGGAAATTGATTTATGCTAATGATTTTTAAACTAATTAATTACAATTACTTATTTTATCACAAAAATCAATTACTTACATATTCTGTCACTTTAATTAAGGCAGTCGATAAAATCAGATGAATGGGAAGCATGAAGTTATATAGGAAAAACTAATTTTCCTATTTAATAAAATCTGCTACAGGTCAAAACTGAATAAACTCTCAGTTATTAAATTCTGGTAAAGATCTAATTATGCCTTTATTGAAAGATTTATTGTAGTTCAATTAAAATTTTTATAGAAATAAAAGGTTGCAAGCATTTCATGGATGATGACAATACATTCTTTCTATAAAAGTTCACTTTTGGACTTAGAAGATGTTTCAGTGAGGAAAGGCATTTATCACACAAGCACGGAGACTTTTTAATCCCCAGAACCCAGGCAACGGGGCATGGAGAGCTTACTCCATGAAGAACTCCTTTCTGATTCACATGTGCACTGAAGCACGTGTGCCCACACACATATTTTGGGTATATTTGCACACATGTACACGTACACACATATGCGCAAAGACACACACACACATGCACAAAGACACACACACACACACACATGAAAAATAATAATAGTTATTTTTTTAAAAATTAAATGCATTGTTAAATAAATGTTTTCTTGGCCTTACCTAGAATTGGTAGAGTTTTGTTACTCTTTAAGTAAAATACAGTAACATAAAAATTAACGATGACGTAATAATTGTTTAAATTTATAATAAAAATATCATATGGTATATGCTACTATAAAATAAATATATATTTACATCATGTAATGGACACAAGGACTTGTGGCATTATGATTATGTTACATTTTCGAAAATGTAACACATTTATTGTTATAATAATTTGTTATAATGATAGATGCATGAGATTGTCCCTTACAGTCCCTTACAGATCTCCAAGAATGAATGTCATAGCATACTTAGATCCAGTAAACAAAATTCTTTCCCACATTCAAAATGCATATTTATCTATTGAAAAATTGTGTTGAATTCTTGTCACGTTGATTTCAGGTCAAGAGGGTCTTATAGTGAGAACCAAACTTGCAATACTCAAGTTATTTTAATCTCTGCATGCTACTTTCGGCCTTACTCCAGCATTGCAGTATGTGACTGTTCATGAACACATATGTAGTAATAACATCCTTTCTAGAAAATGGGAAGCAATCAAGAGAGGATGCAGATTTATTTCAGATGCATTGTATAGATCATGATTATCAAAATTATGGCGATTTATAATATACATAACATAGCTATTTAGACAGTATCTTTTCTGGGCAGCCAATAAATGCATTATGCTACATTTATTCTCAAAAAATAGAGAAGGAGAAACTACTCTAGAAGAGAAAGGGAGAGGGGGAGCTTGTAAGCATTGAGCTCCTGTGAATATGCAGGTGCTCACTGAGGAAGAAACATTAAATCAACATGTAAATATGGCTGACCCTCTCAACACAGAAACTAAGGTAGATATTTTAAAGAGTGCTTAATGATATTTACAGGTGCTCATGATCCATACAATTTTAATTATTTTATATATGTGTATCTTAACATATAATCCTACTTTAATATATTTAACATGAAATATACATTATTTTATTTAAGTGATAAAGCAATGTCATATACTAAAATAAATTATTTTCCCATTTATGGAGTTTAAAGAGACAAGAAAATTTCTTGTTTCAAATATAAGATAGAATTTTGTTTACTTGTTTTAAGAATGATATCATATAAAGATAGTTTTTAATATATAAAACATATGTCATGCTCAAAGAAGTTTAAGGTGACTTAGAATACATACTTATGTGGTCATTAGCATGTACATACACGTGCTATCATCACAAAATCAAAATTGTATTCTTTTTATTTTTTATTTTTTCTTCTCTTTTCTTTGGGCAGGGTGGAGGTCAAAGGGGGTAGAGCTGGAAGGATAGGAAGTGAATGGGATCAGGGTGCACTGTGAAAAATTCCCAAATAATCAGCATACATATTATGCTGGGAGTAAAAAGCGATGCCTAATTTTCTGGCAATATGGATGTTTGCTAACAAAATCCCCTTAAAATTAACATGTTATTTATAATAAATCACCATGAATAATTAATAACTAATACTTTGTGGAGATACAATGGAATTTATCGACCTAGGTTTTTGATAAGTGTCCAGTCTCTGAAGATTAAGTTGTTCCAACAAGGAAGGTGCTTGGTTATATGCCAATCCATAAAAAGTCATATTCTCCCTTTAAACTAAGTTTTCTGGAAAGAAATTGTTTTTGGACAAAAATAACTATGTGGTATCCTAAAGAATATATTATCAATGGTGACTGACTATTTACTTGAAAAATGCTTTAATGTGCCTCAGAAGGAGAATTCTAGTCATTTTTATTTTATACTTTACTAATTTTATCATGTTTGGTAAAACATGTTTTTCTCTATCTTCAGTTTTGTGGAGAATATTTTAAATAATCACAATCTTTTGGGGTGTTTGGATTCTGTTTGAGGATTTAGATATGGCAACTCATTTTTTTTATTAAAGATAAATTGCTTTTTTTAAAAAAATTATTTATTTATTTTATGTATATGAGTACACTGTAGTTGTCTCCAGGCATACCAGAAGAGGGTGTCAGATTACATTGCAAATGTCTGTGAGCCACCACATGGTTATTGAGACTTGACCTCAAGACATTTGGAAGAGCAGACTGTGCTCTTAACCACTGAGTGACCTCACGCACCCTAGTCACTCATTTTAATAAATAGTTTAGAGGTATTTTTACTTTCAAGTGCAAGTTTTCCAAGGACAAAGAGGATGTTTGAACAGTGAAACAAAATATAAACTGAAATTAGATATAGAATTAGTTAGCTGTAGCTGTCATGGATAAGTCCAAAGCTTGATTAGGAGGATTTACAGTTTATTTCTGCCTGGGTGGGACCAAAATGCTCATTTACACTCTCACAGCTAGTACTACAAAGCAGGGATTCTGAAACATCAGACAGGTCGATGAGAGCACTCCTTCCTGCGCTCCTCTGGCTGCATGCTCAGACCTGCTTCTTTTCCCCCGACATCTTTCATCTAGCTATAGAAGATTCCGAAGGACAGTGGAGATATTTAGTACTTGTAGTAATATCTGTGGCTTAATCAAAAGTGAGCACACGTGATAGGACAGCAGCTGATGTCTCCTTTAGTCTCCTTGGCTTGCAAAGTCCATCTGAGTCTTGATGAAGTCTTTATGTCTCTCACAATGATTAATTAAAATTGAGCAAGTATGACCTTAAAGGTGGCCCCACGGAAACTCTTGTCTCACACATAGACACTACTGGAAAGCCTCTCATACCATGTGAATCAACCATGTGAAAAAAATACTTTTTATTATACAAAGGAGTTACAAAAGAGATAGCAAAGCTAAAGGCTGAATTAGAACAGCATATAAAAAGGCTAATGTCTGTGAAGTATTTATTAAAATACCACACACTTAAACAAATACTGCAATGCCTTTTTTCACTGCGAAAATATGCTGGTAGCCCAGGGAAAACCTTAATTACACTTCAACAGTGGGTGCTTTCAAAATTCTAATGGGATTTCCCTACTTAATTAAGTTATGGTAATATATCCCCAGTAGGCATGACCAGAAAAAAAATCGGTAACTTCTTTTGCTGTTATGAATATTCTCTGATGGGGTTGGAGAGATGGCTAGGAGCTATAAGCACCTGCTGTTCTTGTGGAGTACCCAGATTTGATTCTCAGCACCAACAGTGGGGTTTGTAACCACCAGTAATTCCAGTTCCAGGAGATGTAATGTCTCTTTCTGGCTTCTGGTGCCATTGTATATGGTACACAGACATGCACCAAGGCAGGACACAAATACATATTTAAAAATAAAATGTCTTATAAGCTCTCAATTTTAAGCAGCAGAGAGGCATACCCATTTTTCTTAAATTTTGAGAATTATTTAATATTACAACTCATTATATACCGGTTGAATCAAATATAGGTGATTATTAAAATAAATTAAGACAATTTGAGGTTTTGATCTTATGAAAGTTTTTGAATTAAGCAATTTTTAAATTTATAAAGAGATGGGTAATCTTACATGTTAATGGCAAAAGTAAAATGCTATTCTAAAATATATCTAAGATAATTTACAAGTTATATTTAGAAGATTAAGGTTTAATAATAATGATAATAAATTTATGATGATGAAGAAAAATAATTAACTTTGATATATTTCTAGGTAAAAATAAGTGTTTTTTTTTTAGACATCTATATTAAGGGTCCATTCAGGTTTAATTACATCAACTGTTAAGAAGAGAGGGTAAATATCATGCAGGATGTGGGACCTACAACATAATAGGTCCCTAATAGCTGATCCTAATGACGAGTCTTCTAAGGATTTTTGGCATTAGTTGATGAAATTGTATATGCAATGTCTTTCCCTTAAATTTCTACCTAGCTCATTCAAAAGCAGTCATTCAGCCCAAGTATACACATGTACACATGTACACATATAGTCTTGAGAAGTTTCTCTTAGGCAAGTCTCAGGAACTGGATGAAGTAATATTGCAGCTGTGATGGAAGGGATTTGGGCTCAAAAAGAAGCATTTAAGGTGGTATAAAACAGGGTTTATCTAAGATCTAGACAGTCTTTTTGTAAGTGCCATGACATGCACAGAACACTTAATAACAATCAGGAACTCAGTGGCTCTGCATGATTTGAGAGAGACAGAAGTTAGAGTTAAGAATAAAAAATGAAGGTAACTTAAAATATGCTAAATTTAGCTAATGATGCTAAACTTGAATTTAAATCATATGAGCAAGAATGGAAGCTCAATGAAAAGGGGTACATTTATAATAAGAAATTTTGTAGCTGAATATATTGGTACATGCATATAGTCAATGAATTTAGGAGGATCACAAGTTTGGGATGAATTTGTGACCTATGTATTTGCCTTTTATATGTCTAATGTTTATTATATGTAGACATATTATATCTTAAATATATTATATTAGATTATATATATACCCCAACTTATAAAATACATTTAATACATTTTAAATTTTACATAAGCTAATATAATTTTTTTCTGGTCTGACAATGAATCTAGAAAATACTAAGATCTATGAATGATCTTGTAAGAACAAGGAAATGTCCTTTCACCCATTCTCAGATATCTTTCTGTTGCATGGTTGCATACTGTTTTCCTGCTTGGGTGTTGGCTGT
The DNA here is from genome assembly GCF_000001635.26 of Mus musculus. Classification (NCBI taxonomy): domain Eukaryota; kingdom Metazoa; phylum Chordata; class Mammalia; order Rodentia; family Muridae; genus Mus; species Mus musculus. The sequence goes on along the minus strand of NT_187020.1, from coordinate 3,131,127 downwards.
CATCCATAAGTTCTTTCAGTACTCATGTTAGAAAACTTTTAGAATGTCTTGCCTAAAACAGTGACACCTCACTCATCTTGGGCATTGGGATTTGAGTTTCCAGACTCTTGTACACAATCTTATGAGGTATGGGAAAGGCATGTATTTCTTTCCAAATGATTTCTTTGCTGCCTGACTGAAAAAAAAAAAAAAAAAAAACCACAGTTGTTTGGATAAGAGAGTAATATGTATCCTTTATACCATCAAGCAAAGAATTAGATTCCAAATCAAGCTCTGTACTAAAAGGGCCAAACTTCTAAATATTGAACTGGTTTTAGTTAATAAGAATTTCTAAATGTGGGAATTTTTAAGTTGTAAAAAATAGATATGTTTGATCTTATAAAAAATTGATGTGGATATGTACTCCTATGTAAACACTGAGAAAAATATGCATATATAACTTACCAGCTTTGCTTATTAGTAATGCTTAGAAATAGTAGATGGAGGTACATAGGCATTTAAAGTTATAAAAATGCAATTTAATATTCTCAGAATGTAACAACACACAGAGTGCAATTTTATTTTCTTTCTGTTTTTATTGGTTATTTTATTGATTTACATTTTCAATGTTAACACCCTTCCCAGTTTCCCCTCTCCAAAGCCTATCCCTCCTCCTCCCCCTGCCTCTATGAGAGTGCTCCCCCACCTGCCCACTGGGTCATTAAGCCTCCACAGGACTACTGTGATTACATCCTTTTGTCTCTCACTAAGGTTGATTGATCTTCCTTTCTTTTCTACCTCTCTCCCACCCTCCCTTCCTCCTTCCCTCCTGAAATTTTCAGGTTCTTTCCCTTTTGGTTACTTCTTTACTTCCCACCCTCCCTCCTTCACTCCTTCTTTCCCTCTCTCCCTCATTCTTCTCCCTCCTGCTCTCCTTTCCCTTCCTCTCTTCTCTCCCATTTCCTTCCCTACCTCCTCCCTTTCTAACTTCTTTCCATCTCCTCTGTACCCTCTTTTTCTTTGTTTTCATTGGTGATTTTTTTTTTTTTTTTTTTTTTTTTTTTTGGTGTGTGGCAGGGTCCTCTTTCTTTCACTCTAGAAACTACCTGTCACATACATAGGGGAGCTCAACTCTTTTATTTAATCAAATTCTTACTTTGATTTCTTTTGTCTTATATTTCTGCATTTTAAATTTAACAGTCAGATACCCCCAATGATGCTCCTCTAGGGCATGATTTTAGGTTCCAACTTCCACTGGGCTTTCATATCCAGGAAAATAAAAGGGAATTTAGTCCTGAGTTCATCAGTGTTCTGTTTGTCCTCAGATACCATGAGTATAACAGCAGAGTACTGAAAACTTGAATGCTTGGTGGAAGCTGAACTGCTGTGTGTAATTCTCAATACAGAGAATTACAAAAGGTGTCTGTCTCCACTGCTTCATGCATGAATTTATTTTTGTTATATTCAAATTTTGATTATTTTCTCCAGAGTTCTGTACAATGCTATAGGCTTAGCAAGAACCTGGGAGCATCTTACTGTACTAGTGATGGATTCTCAGAGTGATAAGATAGCTTTTGAGGGACATTCTTTCTGGTGTTTTGGAAGTAAGTCGAATGCTGACAATATGGATACATGTATTGAAGCTGTTTATATCTCCCATTGTCCTAAATATGTAGGCACCAAGGATATTTCATTAAGTGCATTTTTATTATAAGATTAAATATGCACTTCTAAGGCATTATACATTTTGCCACCCATGGACAAATACACTTGGACATTTTTTCAATAAACATTTCTTCCTTGTTCTACAAAATTTTTAGTAGTTGATAAATTCTCATTGTAAGCAGGGTGATATATTCATTTATGTGTAAAATGATTAGTGCAGAATCATGAGCATTCATGCCAGTATTTTCTCCATGATTCATTTTTATCTTGGTTGTAATTTCAGAGGTCATATTTACTTGTGGGTTATTATTATTATAAATATAGAAGGACATTCAAGCTTAGAGATGAATGATTCTATTTTGTACTAGTTTCATTCAATGAATTCACATCTAGAAATGAATGGGAGTTCTCTTTCTGAATGAGACATTTAAATATAACATGGGTGGAGTTAAGAAAGCAAGTCCAGTGCCCCTTTAACATCATATTATTTATCACACTCAATGAGGCTCAATTTTGTATTTATTTAGTTATTCATTCAGTTTTATTTTTGAGACAAGACCTTGCTTTGTCTTTCTGGCTGGCCTTGAATTTGTGACAAAGCGAAGGAAGATCTGAAATTTCTGATCTTCCTGTATTGCAGGCCTATACCGCCACACCCAGTAGGAATAACAGTAATGTTTTATTAGCAAAGAATAGGATGCCATTAATTTTTCTGCTTGCTTAATAACTAATATCTCAGGGAACTAGTTCATCACATACTGGGTTAATACTGTATTTTGTCCCTCCTGGTGGTGGATACATAAAATATAATTGTTTTGGAGGAATTTCAGTGCAGACTCTAATTTAATGATGTGGCATTATAAAAGTTGCTTACCATATTATATTGATTAAATACAAGGAATGTTATGTAGTTGATATATTTTAGAGATTTATAAAGGACAAATCAATCACCAATATATAGAACAAATCTATAAAATAACAAAATCAGGCAACTATTGTAGCAATCTTGATATCTGAAAAGTCAGTAAATATAATTTTGAATTGTAGAGTTTTTTTATGTGGTAGAAATAGGGCTGATTATGAAAGAGAAATGTCTTCTAAATGACCATACTTAGTAACATTTGTGAGATTTTTGCATTAGGCTTGTTACATGAAGACTCACAAACACTGCAGACTGCAAACATTTTCCTAGAAGCTCATTCTAATTAAGGTAGGCTAGTTGGTCAATATTTGTCTCAGCTTTCTCTGAATAAGAATCTAGAGCCATGTCTATTGTAGACATAGTTCTGTTGAAATAGGAGATAGGAATGGCGATAGAAAGCAAGTAAAGGAAATAGCAATTTATTGTAGTATTTGCATTCATAGAAGAAATTGCTGATCAAGTTCATGCATGGAATTAATTTTATAAAATGTGTTTGAAATCCACCAAATCATTTCGATACATGGTAATAGTGATTTCTTTTTCTTTTTTCTTTTTTCTTTTTGGAATATTTTTACTTCATATGAACATTATATCACACTGCTTTATTATCCCATATTATCATTCTTTATTTTTATTCTTTAAACTATTTTACAATCCAGACTTTATGACCCTCCCAGTCCATCCTCTGACTGTTTCTCCCCTACACCCCCTCCCTCCACTTAACCAAGAGGATATCTCCGGCCCATATCCATTCCTTATGGCTTTTTTTTTTTTTTTTTTGTATTCACCGAACCTGGATATATGATTTTTACAAATTAAATTCAGATGTAATAAAATTCTTGAAAAACATACATTTAGGCAATTAATACTGTTAATATATTGCTTAATGTGTCTATTGAAGAATAATGAATAATATAAAAAAAGTCATCTATAAAGAAGTAACGAGAAACAAAGAATGTATCAAGAAAAAGCCATCCATGACAATGGCTAGAGAAAATACTAAAATATGGAAATAAATGAACTTGCACTTAATAGAAAGGGAGAAGAAGAGGAGAAGACATGGAATGACAAGCCACTGAAAGAGAAAAATATTAGTCTTAATTGAATCAATGACATTACATTAGCTAGATTCACTGAGGGAAAGAAAACAATACAATTCACAAACCACATAAAGTTCAAGAAGAAGGAAGACCAAAGTGTGCATGCTTCAGTCTTTCTTAGAAGGCGGGACAAAATACCTGTAGGAGGAAATATGGAGACAAAGTGTGGAGCAGAGACTGAAGGAAAGGCCATCCAGTGTCTGCACAACCTGGGCATCCATCCCAGTCACCAAACCCAGACACTATTGCTGATGCCAAGAAATGTAAGCTGACAGGATCCTGATATAGCTGTCTTTTGAGAGGTTCTGCCAGAGCCTGACAAATAAGGGAGGATGCTCCCAGCCAACCAATGGACTGAGCACAGGGTCCCCAATGGAGGAGTTAGAGAAAGGACTGAAAGAGTTTGCAACCCATAGGCAGAGCAACAATATCAACCAATCAGAGCACCCCACCCCCTGTCCCCTGCCAGAGCACCCAGAGACTAAACCACCAACCAAAGAGTACACATGGAGAGACCCATGGCTCCAGCTGCATATGTAGCAGAGGATGGCCTTGTAGGACACCAGTGAGAGAAGTGGCCCTTGGTCCTGTGAAGGCTAGAATCCGAGGAGGCAGGGGGTGGGGGTGGGTAGGTGAGGACCCTCATAGAAGCAGGGGCAGGGAGGACAGAATAGGGGGAAACCAGGAAAGGGCATAACATTTGAAATGTAAATAAATATCCAATGAAAACAAGAAAAGAAAAGAAAAGAAAAGAAAAGAGAAAAGGGAAAAGGAAAAGGAAAAGAAAAAGAAAAAAAGAAAAAGGAAAAGAAAAAGAAAAAAGAAAACATGGCCTTTTTATACATCTACTATTGTAAGGAAGAACCTGGAAAATTGAAGCTGTGCCTCAAACAGCCCTGTTAAAGGCCAGGAGAAAGCTATCTAATTCTATAAAATTCAATATAAAAACTAGCTTGTCACAAATGAAAGAATTTGCTGATATAGTAATGTATGTCCTCCATAACCTCCCGTTGACACTGCTGTGTCTTGGATCATTTGATGCCTCAAAGCATGAATAGGTGGCCTGGCTTTCTTTCCCCGACTTGTAGAAGATGAAGATTAGACTTGGAGAGAATTTAGTATACCTGAGTTTAAAAGGCACCAAGTGGTATGAGATAAAGTGAATAGACGTGCAAAACATGAATTTTATGCGTGTAGCTAACAGATATGAATTAATAGTAAAAAGTTTTGGTACTCCAAAAGGTCATTTCCTACTCTAATGAGTTTAATCTTTAATTGATCCTGATGATAAGGAAGGCCAAGAAAATGATTCCAAAAAAAGCATTAAATTATTACATTATTATTTTCTAAAATGGTCACATTTTTAAAAGCTCTAAATTCAAGAAGTTTAAATGTCAGTTGAGAAATATGAGAATACCGGCAGGCACAGCACTTGAAATTCTCAACTTCAGCGGTAAATTCTAAATAGATAAAATTATTTTAATTAAAATCACTAAATGTCCAATGTATTAAACAATTATTTTAAAATACATCTTAATTTTCAAAAGATAGTTTGTATTAACTCTCTTATATATTACTTGTGAATTTAAACTGACCCTGCTGGCCATCTTTCTTATAAGTATAAAATACCAAATATGTAAAATAAATTGGGAAGAGCTAGGTATTTTCTTCCTGCCTGTGTCTCATTTTCTATAATACTGAAGATAAAAATAGGTTAGCACAATTAGGTAAGAAAATAGGAAGGAGGCTTTCATATGTAAATTGAATGTAAGAGTTTTTAACACTCTACAAAATTTGATAGAGTTTGAAACCAGGTGTAATTTTTATTTGTATTTAAAGACTATCAACTTATCTAGTAATGCATAATTAGCATAACATTAGATAGTTAAAGTAACCATAAATAATAGATTTTTCCAAGTTTATAGCTATAACTAGTATCATCTGTTACCCTTGGTACTTGTTTCAGTATTTCATAAATTATTATTGACATGTTCTAAATATTTATAAAATCTATAGTTTGATATAGAGCATTGTTCTTTTTCCCTTTTACTACAGTCTGTGTGATATCTAAATGAGACTTACTTGACCACGGTCAGCACTTGAAATTTCATAAGTAAGAGAGCAAGCAATCATATAACCTTTACACATGCACAACACAAATTATGCATTAAGTTTACAGGACTGTTTCATTTATCCTAACAGCCACCTTATACAGTGTCTAGACCTTTTAGTCCCAAAAGGATACTGAAGTGATAAGTGTTAACTCCAGGAAACACTGGCCCCTAGCTCATCTTGACCAATGGCTGATCTGCCTCTCAAGTGTTCAGTTAAAATTATTTAACACAAATGTGAAAAGAAACGGATTCAAAGGCCGTGCTTCCTCTCGCACGTGCTCAATACACTCTCAGCTCCCTGTGAGTCTAATTAATCGTAAATCTAGTAAAGAACCATTTGGCAGATAAGAGCTTCTAATACTAATTCTAAAAATAATTAGTTATGTGATCTTGAATACATCATTTCTCCATATTTTTTCTATATAACAAAAGACATGGTCAGTGTATTAATTTCATGGAGCCTCAAGGAAGTACTGCATAAGGTATAGCTTTAAACCGTAGGAATACCTTGTATCATAGTGTAGAGGTTGGAAGTCTCAAATCAGTCGGTAAGCAGGGCTGGTTCCATCTGTATATTATAACCTGGATGCAATTATTTCCTTTAATTCATATGCTGAAATACCAAACCTGATGTGATAAGCTTAGCTAGAGCCAATGGAAAGTGTTAAATCCTCACTATTCTCCCAGATGTATATAATTAGTAACATCCAATAAAAACATGAAGGGATTATCTCTGGTCTCTGGAGACAGGTACCATTGCTTTCCAGACATTAGATTCAGGTGTCATGTTCTTAGCCATCTTGGACTATAAGCCTTGAGCAAAAAGATTATACAGTTTATAAAATACCCTGTATATGGTATTTTATTATAACAATGAAATGTAACTAAGCCAATTTCTCTAACTCAGTGTATTTCCCATCTATAGCATAACAATATTTTCCACAATAGGAATTAGGATCTTCCACTGCTTACAGATAATTAATATAAAGAACAGTATTGATAACTTCCATGATTTTCATCTCTGCTGCATGTTTTATCTTTGCTTATGATACATGTTTAAATCAATGAAGAAATTTGTTGATTATAAATGACTTAAATGCTTGTGTTTACAGTTATAATTAACCTAAAACTCTGATACTTTGATTAAAATATCAATATTTTCTATTTTGCAGTCAAGATTTTAAAATATCTGTGATGCAGACTCAATCAACCCACATATTGGTACATGGGACAAAATACTCATATGTCTTTAATAGCTGTTGCTATTTTTGTGGCATTTGCTTGATAAACTATCTCAATTAACTAACCATACAGAAATGCCCTTTTGATGCTGACTGACCAAACACCATAGCTATGCAAAGCTCCTATCTCAAACAAATGGGTTTTGTTTCTCTCTTCTTAGTAATTGGAATGGTCATCTATCCAATTAATCTTTCCAGAAGTTCTAGGTCTACCTTATTTCAGTCTTCTCTATTTATTAGGCAACAGTATTTTTAAGACTTCCTCTATACTTAAATGATTCTAATTCATTCTAACCCACGGTGCTTGCCTTCACCAATGCCCTTGCCATTCCCTGGGCTCTTGGAAGAACTCCTCATTTGCTCATAGCTATTCTTTCTATTTTCCAACCCATCTATGCCCTGAAACACTAACCATCATATTTCTCGAATAAGAGCCTTCTTTTTACTTTTTGGTTCTGAAATAAATAACACATTCCTCAATATCAAGTAAAAAATTTACAGTATGCCAAAAATTACAAACCACATTGAAATATAAAAATCAAAACCTGCTAATGATTTTGTTTGATGTTATGTGAAACAAGCGTTTTATAGCAGAGATAGGTAGTAAGGAATACTAAAATGTTATTTTTATCACTTATGCCTATGTAAGGTTACAATGACATTTTTTACAGGACAGAAATCAATGCAATTGTTGTAAAGAATTTGTTTGCATTTCTGTGGGCAGGATTCGTTTGTTCCTCTACTAGCAACCCATAGTTTACATTGAATATTAGGAATTGGCAAAATAAGGCAGCCAAGGAGAAAGGCACTCAGCTCTGCAGAATTAAAAAGCCTGGATGACAACTAAGGAACACATCACACTATTCTGAAAGGACTCATGGTGCCCGTTTCTTCAGAGTTTCTCAGAATTGTACTTCAAAGACAATATGTACTGTAACCCTTCTGTAGTTAATTTTCAAGTATTTCCCAAGTAAGTCTTTTCATATTCTCAACATTTAAAATTTTTTTCATATCTTTGTGTGCATGCGTGTGTGTGTGTGTGTGTGTGTGTGTGTGTGTGTGTGTGTGTGTGTGTTTCCCCTGATTTTTTTTCCTGTGATTAAAAAAAAGAAACATCATTTTCTCATGTCAGGGTCTATAAACTTTATCTTGCGTTAAGATTTTTCTCTGGCATTTCTTGAGCATTGTAGTAACATTACTTCATACTAAATTTTAGTTGGCTATTCACTTTCTGAGTGATCCATTAGTTTAAAAGTGTATGGTGTCAATGACTGTCTCTTTTGTCTCTAGTCACCTGTATGAGATACCAAATGGCTGTTCATTTTTTAGAATTAAAAAAACCATTAAATTATCTTTAAACCTATATTTATTTTTGTGTCATTGAATGTTTTGGGATTTTAAATATAATAATGATAAGTGACAGTTTTTTCTAATTACATCATCAATAATAAACACTCATTGATTATAAATATATTTAAAAGCATATAACTATATATATGCATAAATATAACAAACCAGACTAACCGGGTGAGTTAATAAAATTTGCTTCACTTTACTCACAGTGTAGTCAAAGGGCTACTATCATAATTTCTTCCACTCAATTACAGTTCCTAGGAAGCTATTGATTGTTGCATTGTTTAGTAAGAAAGAAGTCAAGAAACAGTCTCCATAGCAGTGTATCCAGTGGGAACTGTACCTCTCCAGTGGATGTCAGAACCGGGCACAGCAGTGATACTACAAAATGTGATTATTTTGTGCAGGTGTGTGCAGGATGTCCCCAGGGATTCATGCTACAATGATGCGGCTACTTCAGAGCACAACAGAAACTTTCAAACTGAGGGAAGGGGATCAACAAAACATGGTCATGGCAGGCCTCAGGGAAAAGAAACCTGTAAGGATCATCTCAGCACAGCCTGTAATTAGAGTGGGAGCCAGAGGTTGAGGGGAGCTCACCTGAGTGTCCTGGAGCACAATTTGGACCTAAAACTATAAGATAAGTCAAGAATCTCAAGTAAATTTGGTCTTCAATATTTACTCTGTGGGCTGAGAGGTAGCTCAGTTGATAGAGTGTTTGCCAGCATACACAAAGCTTTGCTCTAGGTGTGTTGCTCCAGGCCTGTAGTCATCTCTCTTGGAAGGTGGAAGTAGGAGGTTGTTTTTGGCTACATAATGAGGACAAGGCCAGCAAGAGACACATGTGACAATCCAAACAATAGAGAAAAGAAGACAACCACACAAACAAATTAAAAGGGACGATTTTTTACTCTAATATTGTCTGTTTGTTAAATTTTGCTGTTTATCTGCCTTTGAATTTGAAATTAAATAAGAAATATGAGTAAATCAACCACATACATAAAGGGTTGGCCCTGGTAGCTTTCTCTGCATATCTTCCCTTAAAGCAAGAGTGAAGGCCGAGGATGTGGGTGTCTAGGCAGGTACTCTTCAGCTCCTATTAGTTCGTGTCGGTTAATGTTTGAATATTGCAAGTATGCTTGTATAAAGTGGATTTTACAAATAAAACAGCTTTGAATTTTATTTCACCTAGCATTTTACAAAATAAGAAGTTTAAAACAATCCAGAAATCCTTGAATTGAATAGAAATGACACACACTATTTAGGAAAGAAAGCAGCCCTGACAGGGTGCATCAACTCTTATCTATCCTTCAGCTATATTACGAGGTGAAAAGGCGTGGATAATGTATTCAAGTCTGACAAGAAAGCAGCAAGAAATTGAGATGATTAAAAACACTTATGAAATATAGGTTTCCATATGCTGGCTTTAATTATGAACTTTGACACCACCGTATAATGTATTCTGAGAAATGAGCTAAGAAAGCATATGCATATCCAAATTTGCTTAATTGCACACAAAGCATTTATAAAATAGTTTATGGTAATGTTTGAAGTTATGCAATAGTATACACAATTTTTTGTTTATTATGGTAGATAGAACAGTGAGCAATTGCAAGTTTATTTTGAGATTGCTTGGTACTTTCAGAGAATCATACAACTATAAAACATGTAATCTAACAACAAAAGCACACAATCAGAAGGCATGCCACAAAGTATTTTCACTGTTCCCATATGGGTGGTTTTTAAGAAGGTGGACATTGTCTAGTGACTAACTCAAGGGATCAGCTATAAAGAGGAGGAATCTCATTGGAATTGGAATGCTTTTTAATCTTATTTATCCCTTCAGATTAATATTTTGTTGGGTAAGAAAATCTTTTGGTAAATTTGAAAGGATGTTTGAATCTTCTAATCTATTAATGTAGTAATGTACTTGGCTTGGAAATCCATAAAATAAAATCAAGACTTTTTGCCATTAGAAGCAATTTTACAGGTAAAAGAGTTAAAATATATAAAGTACTCAATTTATAGTCAAGCTTTTGATTGTGAGTCCATGAATCCTTATAACCACAGTAAATGGTTGGTTGTATGTAGACCTTATTATATAACGTATTATCGGTGGCTGTTTTGATATGTATCCTGTATACCTTCATATAATATGAACTTATGTATGTCTTCTAATAAAAGAAAGTTAGCGAGTACATGTAAAAATTTGAAAAAAAGTATCCATTAGCAAAGATAGTCTTATGTTCATATTTTAATGAATAAATGAAATTATTAATTCTTAAAAGAAATCCTTATCCAAATTCCATCAATAACAGTGTTCTATAGGACTGAGGATTATATTGTATGTATATATATATATATATATATATATATATATATATATATATATATATATACACACACACACACACATACACATACACACACACACACACACACACACACACACACACACACATATATACATACACACATATATATAGCCATAGATATTCTTCTGAGCCTTCAGTTTTACTGTTTTCAGACAACTTAACCAGAATAAATTCATCTTCTATTTTTCCATAAAACTTACCATACTGGCTTTTTTGTTTTATAATTGCTCAGGATGTTTTCCATTCCTGCATATGTATGTTGCAATATGTATGTGGCATGTATGTGCATACACATGTGTGGGCAGGTGTATGTGGGATCAGTGCCTGTGTCTGTGGTGTCAGAGGCCCGTGGCCTGAGGTTGATGAACAAAGTATAGAGTTGTTCCCCATTGTTCTTCTACCTTACTTTCTTTAAGGTAGTAGCAAACCAAATTCTTTTCCTGTGGAGTGTGTACCTTAATATATATCAGCAGATTCTTCTCACCAGCTCTAAGCTAAAGTCTCAGTCAAAGCTTGCTCCCATCCTGTTTGTCCCAGGGATCCTCCACATTCACACGAGGATAAAATAACAGGCTAGCCATTACATTCATCCTGAACGGACCCAGGATCTGGGGATCCAAATGCCAGTACTCTTCCTGTGTGTCTGAGCCATTGTCTTAGTATGCTGTTCATGTCTGAGGTTACTTAATAAACGAAAACTTTACACTTTAAGTATAAAGGTTATAACATGAGTATAAAAATATAGTATTCCAGGTAAGCTAAATTTATATGTCCCCTGTATTAAATATATGTGCTTTAAAAAAAAAACACAAAGCAAAAGGTTGTATAGGAGCCTATTGAAATCACAAATAAATACCACTACAGAAGTTAAAACATTATTTATATTTACACTACTCTATCCAGCTTTATTAAAGAGAACTAAACATTTAATTTATCATCTTCTGTAATAAGAGTACCCCTATACAATATGCATTTTTCAATATTTCATCCTATTTTTCACCAAATTAGGAAGGCAGGGATAGTATAGGGTAAGAGCTGACATGCTTTCAAAGACCAATGTTTGCTGTTGGAGTTAAGTGTGAAATAAGTTAACTAACAAAAATATTGAAAAGAAAATGATTATCAAAGCAACCACATCTCCTTTGTTACCTCATTAAGGGATATTTTACCATTTCACAACTATTATAATTCCTAATTTAGCATAATTTGATTTATGAACATTCCTATATTTATTATTGATATTTGAGAAAACAGTCTTCTAATCTTATTACTATTGACAAATAGAAAGACTTAAATTAGACGGTTCACTTTGAGTCACCAAGAAAATGCAGAATTTACTATTCTGTCTTTGTTATAGAGTGCTGTCACCCACTTCATCTCTGTCACAGAAATCCAGAAGGAGAACAATAATTCACCACTAGGAACAATGTGGAGTATCTATTCTCAAGCTGTTCTAATTTAAATATTTGTCATTTGCGTAAATGAGTTGATTAAGTAGAAAGATCTATGATGTTCTCACTGTTGTACGGAACTAGGAAGCAATCCTTTTATACATACATTATTTAAAACAGAAAGCAAAAGTAAAGAAGCTAGTCTTTCATAGGGCTGAAAAGGTAAATACCTGTGAGACAGCAAATGATTTTGATCAAGTGTCATGATTTAGGGAGAACCAGTTTATCAGAGCTTATGCCTGAAGAAAAATTTTCTTCTAGATGTACTGCTATCTGGACAATTAATTCCTTGGTAGTTTAGTATACTAATGCAATGTATTTCAATCATATCTCCTCTCTGCTCCAACTTCCAACTCCTCCTGGGCATTTCCTCTTCCACCATTCTCCCACCTCTCCTTCTCTGCTGATTATTTATTAATAACTTAAATTTTAATTTAATTTGGTGAGCACTTGATTAGGAATATTTTTGAAAATATTTATTAAAGGAATTTATAAACCAGAATCAGTTGTATATGCATAGTTAGGAAAGAAATAAAGGCTGTAAATTATGGGGTGCATACATGGTGACCTAATGCCTGAATCATCTGATAATCCAATAAATATGCATAGAGTCAATAATAGTTTTTGGAAGTAAGCCTCAGAGAAGTGCTGGATAGCATGGCAACCAGGGCAGGGTAAACACCTTCCTGGCTCTTCTACTTTTCTGAGGAGAAACAGACACTTTAAAAGTAAACAAATAATTATGCATTTCACTGATGATAACAAAATAGCATGGTGTGAATACAGGGAGTAGAACCAGGTATTGATCAAATCATTATCTAATACTCCTGCCTCCTTAGCCATCTAAGCTGATAAAGTGCCTGGGGGAAAGAACTAAAACACAGGTTTTCTTAAATTACTATATACACACATACATGCACACACACACACACAATACATGCATACATACACATATATGTACACACATACATACACTCACATACATGCATACACACATGCATACATACATACACACGCATACATACATACACATAAGCTCACACCTACATATATACATACATACACTCATGTTATTTATACAACAATATAATTACACATAAATATATACATATAAATATATACTTAAATTAACATATTGCCTAATAATTTTCAAAATTATTTGATGAGTAATTTTGCCCTAAATAGGACTAATGTCTCTAATATAGTCTATCCAAAAGAAAATCAAGAATTACACTTTGCCCTTTTCTGTGGTTGATAACAGCAGTTGCTCCATTAAAGTAAACTTGTTTTCCTCGGTCAAGTAACTGGTAAATAGCTTCTTTACTAGTGGTGGGTTTCTGTGTTGACTTCTTCTCCTCCAGGGAGGGGTTTTTCTATGGCTTGAGCTGTTGCTAGTCTTATTCAGGAAGCCACAAAGTTTCTGAGTTCATATGTACATCTACCCTGTTGTGTCTGGAAACTGCAGTGTTCCTAAAAATCATCCACCCCCTTTGGACCTAGCAGTCTTTCTGGTCCCCCCCCCCCTTTTTTTAGAATTAATTTTTTTATTAGGTATTTTCCTCATTTACATTTCCAATGCTATCCAAAAAGTCCCCAATACACTTCCCCCCCCCGACTCCCCTACACACCCACTCCCACTTTTTGGCCCTGGCGTTCCCCTGTACTGGGGCATATAAAGTTTGCAAGTCCAATGGGCCTCTCTTTGCAGTGATGGCCGACTAGGCCATCTTTTGATACATATGCAGCTAGAGTCAAGAGCTCCGGGGTACTGGTTAGTTCATAATGTTGTTCCACCTATAGGGTTGCAGTTCCCTTTAGCTCCTTGGGTACTTTCTCTAGCTCCTCCATTGGGGGCCCTGTGATCCATCCAATAGCTGACTGTGAGCATCCACTTCTGTGTTTGCTAGGCCCTGGCATTGTCTCACAAGAGACAGCTATATCTGGCTCCTTTCAGCAAAATCTTGCTAGAGTGTGCAATGGTGTCAGCGTTTGGAGGCTAATTATGGGATGGATCCCTGGATATGGCAGTCTTTAGATCTGGTCCATCCTTTTACATGTGTGTCTGAGCCTCCTCCAGGAGAGGAGTGTGGCGATTGCATAATATCCTGCTCTCCATTCTCCAGAGCCTCTCACTCCCCTTATGTAGTTCAAGAGTTTGTCCCTGTTAATTGCCATGTAGCTTCTTTGAGCTGAGTAATGAACTGACCTAAGGATATAACAATATAATTTCAGGACTGGCTTTCTTTTTATATCCATTTATTAGAATATTAATAGAGACTTTCCACTAGGTCCATGACTTATCTAGTCTTATGTTCATGGTCTCATTAACAGTACCATGCATGGATTCCATTTCATGGAGTGAGACTTAAACCCAAACTTTAATTAGTCTCCTATTATTTTTGCTCCTATTGCATCAATGGATATATCTTGCAGCTTATTTCAGTTCAGAAGGGGTGATACCACAGAAGGGGTGAGAGGAGCAGTCAGTGTGAGTCAGACTACACTATTTAGTGGTTCTTTTTATTTTCTTACATTTTTTTTAGAGGAAAAAAACCTATGATATTGATTGGTTAAAGAGGAAAAGATAAAGAATTACAGTTTGTAGTGCAGTGGAGAAGTGGTCTACAAAGTGAGTTCCAGGGCAGACAGGGCTATACAAAGTATACAGAGAAACCCTGTCTCGAAAAACCAAAGAAAAAAAAAGAGTTAATATTATACCAAAAGTAATAAAACTTTGAGAAAAATGAAATTAATAAACTTGGTATATAGTCTACAATATACATTTTTAAATATTTGTGAATCTTACCATTTTTTGTTATTTTGTTAAGGCAATTCTTGAGATTTCATACACACACCAACCATCTAAAACCTACATTTTCTCTATATTTAATAATTCTATGAAGAAAGTGTTCCTATATTTTCATGAAGTTTGTAAAATTTCTCTCATGTTTCTTTCTCTCTCTGCCTCTCTGTCTCTGTCTTTTTCTGTTTCTCTCTAGGTGTCTCTGTCTCTCTATATCTCTCTTTGTGTCTCTGTCTCTCTCTCTCTGTGTCTTTACAATTCAAGAAGACATTTCTGACAGACAAAAATTCTGCTTTTGTATCATGTGAATCCATGTATTTCTGACAGACAAAAATTCTGCTTTTGTATCATGTAATCCATGTATTTCTGACATCCTCATACTTAATTTTAAGATCTAGAAATCACACATCTTCTTTAGATTGCCTAAATCTTCTTAGTAAATTCCTGAGCACTTCATTGTTTTTCTGAGGCTAAAAGTCTAATTGAAGTGCTCTAAAGGTCAGTACACAGCTCAGTGCCTTACCAAATTGTTCTTGCCATCCTGGCATTTCAAACAGATATTCCCATGCAAAGACAGACACATAGCAACCTGGACTCGGGGACTCCTTTATAGTTCCATCCTCTTAACTAGTATTTTACTGATAACCAGGGAGGCTACAGGAAGAGAGCAAATAGCACAGTAGCACACAGCACTCTACTATTCAGTTGCTGTGTATGCAGCATTCTCCAGGGTAGACTACTGCACTTCATGGTGTGAGAGAATGCTTCTGCATTATATGAGAGAAGAATCAGCTAAATATTCTTGTGCCTGGTGGCTCTGGAGACTAAGTGTGATTATTCCAAATACCAATTATATTTGAATTTTTAAAATACTTTATCACTGAATGAAAAAAATCATATATGTTGAGAGGCATGTGAGGGTTTTGGTTTTGGTTTTAGAAGTTGTTGAGTTGTGGGAGTATAAGATAGATAGACATTTTAAGAGCGATCTCAACTACATGTGGCTGTATGTTTTTGTAATTGACAACTAAACCTTCTATTCAAGATCACTTTTGCAAAGCTGTATCTTAACAATATCATAGCTAAAAAAGAATGACAAGATACTTTGTGAAGTTGGGATAAAAAGGTTGACATAAATTTGTTTGAGCAACTGTTGTTTGAAAATCAGAAGCCTAATTTGCATATACACAGGACTGTAATGTGTCCATAAACAAGAGTGTAATTTCTATATGCCTAGTTCTATAATGTGTATATTTATATAAATTCCTTATACCAAGGAATATAATGTATATACACACAAGGGTCTTTTAAAGGGTCTTTCCCTTTTGGGGGCCAAAACGGACATATATGTCTCATAAGTAATAATTTAAATTAATTTTTTTCAATTGAGTACTAACTTAATGTATTTTAAGTATAGTAATGGATATCCTTGTGGGCTTAAGATGTACCTTATGATAGGGTATTGTGTGTCCTAAAATAACCCCAATGCTGAGATTATCCTGCATAAATTTACTGAGTGCTGGATTAAAGGGATGTCCTACTTATAACATCTAGCTAAAACAATTACCTTTATTTCTCTATTATTCTCTATTCCTGGGACATATAAGTCACAGATATTTATTAGACTCCAAACACTTACATAATGTTTTAACTTCTGTTTGACTCTAGCATTTTAGATGTTGCCATTGACTTGTTAGCCACAAATGATATTGCAATTTTTGCACACCTGATTTTTATAATGATATTTGATATCTATGAAGAAATTAACATATAACTTTGTAATTGTAAAAAGGAGCAAATATCTCCCATGAATCCCATATATCATTGAAGTAGATTTAATTGATCAAAAGTTAATTTCATTTTGATTGCATTTTGTCAGTGGAGCTAGGAATGGTTCATTCATTTGCAATAACTGCTGTGCATTTTGATTCAATTCAGTTCTTGTGATAAGAATTTGCTTTCTATGAAATCCAGCCCTTTATAAAAAAAATAACAAAATAAAACAAATGCTGCATTTTTAGCTATGATAATGTATGTAAAATATTTCAAATCTGTGAATGAAGAAGGAATGGAATCAATTAATTAAAAATGTCGGGAATTTTTTTTTATGGAGGCAGTCTGTGATTAAACACAAAGCTTTATCCAGTAGCAATTAAGTAAATGTGGCCTCGGGTATCGTTGCTCCATCCCTAGGGAGGGTGTGTTGAAAATCTGGTTGAGTGTTACACTCTATTGGAGATTTATCTGCTTTAATTGATTCAGCTCGATTATGAAACGCTGATGGAACAACTGATACCCAGGAAATACTAATCTTACAAGTAAAGTCCCCATGAATTAACTTTAACTTCAGCAAGAGAAGAAAGCATAACTCATCAGGGTGCTCTGCCCCATGAGAACAAAATGGTGATAGTAAATAAAACTCTTGTAATTCATCATATCCTCAAGGATACTTTCTCATGCCAAGTAGATCATTAAAAAGTATCCATAGTAGGTACAGAAAATATTTTCAATACAAAATCAAATAAAGTATTAGTAGAAAGGAATAATTCTCCATGTAGAAACAAATAATTCTTTTATTATTGACTAAAGTGGGTCCTTGATAATTTTGTACATGTATAAAAATGCATTTTATTACTCTCACGTACACTTTCACATGTCTGCCAACCACCCCCTCTTAGTCTGCCTTTCTCCCCATTTTTCATTTCCCATATTCATGTCTGTTTTATTTAGAATTGTGGGCCACTAATACTTTTATGTGACAATGATTTTGGAAGCACCCACTGGAGTCTCACTGTTGAGTATTTAACAGAAGAAAATGACCGTGACTCCCCCAAAACTCATCAGTAGCCTATAGCTCAGTGGGAAGGAGAAGGGCCCCATGAGCCTGTCTGCCACCCATAATTTACTATTGATAAGCCCTGTCTTAGGCAAGTCCAGTGCCGGCAACTGCTGTATCATTTCCTGTAGATAGCATTTGCAATGCCTCTCCCAGTGTTCTGGCCCTTCGATTTTTTTCTACTCCCTCTTTTGTGATGTCCCCTAACCCTTAGAGAGAGTATATAGTTGTCGACTTTAGGGCATTGGCTGGAATAGCACTTCTCCTTCATTCAGCCTTGTGCTGGGTATTCATAAGGCTGCATGGGAGAGCAACCAATTTCAGCTCAGTCCCACTAGCTTACAAATAAATGAGACTATGTTTATATTATTTGCCCTTGACAATTACTGTGAGATAACCCCTAATCTATTCCTCTACGTGCTGGCGCGACAACCTTCCCAAGTGTGTTCCCCAGATACTTGCTGTTTCTAATGGCCCATGTCACCTCATGGCAGATTCCTCCACCTCTTGCTCTTCTGCCTTCACGTGGCCTCTCTCTCTCTCTTCTTCAGGCTTAACCAGGTAGGGCCAAACCCACCTACCTCTAATCATTCCAGTAACTGGCGGTAGCCAATTTTATTTAACCAATGGTTTCAAATCAAGGAACAAGGTTTGCACAACAAAAGCTTGCAAATGTGATAATTCACTTGTAGGCCCAGTCCTTCAGGTACAGAATTTAGCATTACAATATATAGCAACAGATCAAACCTCAACAGGAGAACATATTTAATAGAGTATTATAATTGAAATTTTAGTTCTTTAGAATCTGTGCATTCTATTTATTTAATTTTGTTGTCTGGAGCAGTGTTGGTAGCAATAATTAAATGCATTGGTATTTCTTTATACCTTAGCTTTTTCATGTGAATTCAGTTGTTTAAAACATATCTTAGGGACTAGAAATAATGTACTTACATTTCATAAGACATTCTAATCATGATAAACAGTGAAACAATACACTTTTTCTAGCAAATTAAACAAACTCTTCATCAGTATATGATTAGAAATAATACTAGCTAAGAAATCAGAACAAGACGTGTGTTAGACTCTTTCCTTCCCAGAACTGGCTTTTGAGTTTTTTGTTCTACTCACTACTTTTTATTGGTTTTTGTTTTGTTTTGTTTTGTTTTCATTATTTTTTATTACATTATTTTAGTATGCTTATATTATATCACAGCTTGCAAAGATGCAGTATTTTCCTTGAATAGGATAAAGCATAATGCATAAAGGATCATGTGACCTATAAATATCCAATCACAATGCTTAATACATGTGTACTTATTAGAACACCATGAAAAAATAATATTTTTTAGATGGGGTTTCTTTGTGTAGCCCTGACTATCCCGTCCAGCCTGACCTCAGATTCTAGATCAGTGAAACCCCTCTCTCTGTCTCAACTCCTTGCTCTATCTCTCTTCTCCTGTCCAATCACAAGCCTCCCACTGCCCTAATGTGATTGAACAGGGAAAATCCTGCAGCAAGTTTATATTCTACACTAACTCGTAAAAATGACTCCATCTTCAATGGTATCCATTTTCTGTTAAGAAGTTTTTTTTTTTTTTTTTTAATGAAAAAGAGACACTAAAAATGTCTCCATTTTAATTATGATCTTTTTGGTCTGGGCTAATGTTTGTGTTAAAGCTGATGTTTTTAATATTTCTTGTGTAAAATTGTTTGGCACTGGCAAAGTAAATGTTAAAGAAATGTGCTCCTGAATTTTTTCCTGAAAGTATTCATAACTAGTTTAAAGGGTATCACCAATGAAGCTTCGCTGTACATCTAAATGGCCAGTAATGCCTAAAGGAGCTTGGAGTCATGACTTTATGACATTAAGAAAGGGGTAAAACTCTTCAGTTTGAAGGGAAACCTCAGAAAATGACTCAAAAATAGTTTGAGAATTTTACAACATTCTTATTTTATATTAAACAACCTATATTCCTTATAGTTCTATAAATTTCAAAGTGTAATCATGTAGTCTATAAGTAATTATGTAGCTGAGATGTAAGTGTAATGAAATTTGTTAGATACCTTCTTAGACTGTATCTTGTCCTACATTATGACTATCATTAAAGAAAAAATATCCATATTCTAAATGACTAACATTAATAAAACTTAATATTAATTGAATAAGGGATGTGAAATATTATTTGCAGTATGATCATTACCTATATATTTCAAAGAAATGAATAAATTACTAAGATAATAGGTTCTAAGTTTAATGAATTCTAGATTATGATTAATTAAACTCCTCTTGGTATAAATGATAGATACCCTTTCATGGTATATATCTTACCATCATCAAAATATTTTATGTACATATTGAATTTGTGTGTTTTTCCTTTTTTATTAGATATTTTCATTTACATTTCAAATGCTATCACCAAAGCCCCCTATACCCTCCCTCCACCCTGCTTCCCAACCCACCCACTCCTGCTTCCAGGTCCTGGCATTCCCCTGTCCTGGGGCATATGATCTTTGCAATACCAAGAGCCTCTCCTCCCACTGATGGCCAACTAGGCCATCCTCTGCTACATATGCAACAAGAGACACAGCTCTGGGGGATACTGGTTAGTTCATATTGTTGTTCCTTCTATAGGGTTGCAGACCCCTTTAGCTCCTTGTGTGTTTGTGTTCTTATTGGTTAACTCTACTTTTCATTTCACATTTTGTAACTGTTTTAACACCAAGCAATTCTCTCTGTACTTAATTCCTTTCATGTATCAAGACTTTGCATACACATTTTATTGTATTCATGTAGATATTTTACAAGCCCAGCTCATTTTGGGATTAAACTGCATTAGTTAGAAACTAAGTATGAAGAAGAAAGAGAACAAATGGACAGCATATTAGAAACAAATTGAATAGTGGTAAGATTTTGAGCAATTGTTCTAGGAAAAGTTGCAAACATATTCAGAAAGATATTCTGGAAATTTTCTCCTAAGGTCACTTTGTGTTAGCAGCTTATGGCTGTTCATTTGTCTAACCTCTCAATATAAAATATGTTAACAATTATGATCTGATGAAGTTGATATGTATGAGAGACACAGGAGATTGCTATGTGGGTACCTAACTTGCCACCTAAAGCTCAGCACTTATCAAGTGAAATAAATGGTGGGTGAAGCATGTACCAAAGTCCAGTTTGGGTTTGGGACACTTCTTTCCACTGACTTTGGAATAATAATATAATACAAGATGAAACTGAGCAAAATATATTTTAAAGCCTGTGCCTCTTTTTATAAAACATGTAGAATACTAGTTCTTCAAGTAGCATTTTCAAAAAAATTAATATGATACTTGTGAAATATTGACTTGAAAATATATGTGTGATAGTTTAACGGTATACAAAATGGAATGATCTTTAATTCAGTGAGACACCTCTTGTCACTAACAGAAAGATATTTTCTATACCCATGCTAGTGTTTATAATACAATTTTGTTGACACACATATATGAGTATTAAAAATATTATGAAATATGACTTACAATTATTTTTTAAAAATTTTCAGAAGGCAAATAACTTCATATATTCTGACATCTGTAGCAGACATTTGTCTTTTGAGTAAAATATGCAGTACATATGGAGATAGCAATAGTAGACACTCTTTGGATTACACTTAGTAGCTCACAGAATCCCTGCATATGCTTCTCTGCTGTCTATTGTTCCATTCATTTATGTTGTGTCCCTATTAATACATTATTTTGTGGCAATACTGAAATGATAGTGAAATAAGCTGGACACTCACAAATAAGCAATGATACTGCCTGTATTCAATGAGGGAAATTTAAAGAAAATATAAGGAAGGGTAACTGCATTGAAATTTGATGTGCTATGTAAACCAGGAAGCATTGTACCAGCTCTACAGTAGTACATGCTTAGGAGAGCACTTGGCTCTGAGTGGTAGGCAGGCTGCTGAGAGCACTAATAATATTCTAGTGGTTAGAATTTACAGCAGTTGATGTTGATTTGAGTGCTAGAAAAGTGTACTTTTGCAGAAACATAAGGCCCATGAGCTATTTTGTTTTATTTCTCTCTTCATGTATGAACACTTTCTGTAAGAGAATTGTGGTCATTGTCTGTGAAGCAAACCTCACCAAGAATGATTTTTCTATTTCTTTTTCTTGAATGTTAGTGTGTAGAGATTGTATCAGATTATAGAATCAGAACTTATTTAAAGCAATTAATGTAGGGTTTAGCCAGCAACATGTAACAAAGTTTGTGTGTATGTGTGAAAAGTTTCTCAAAAGTAAATTTCAAGGGTGGTATATAAATTCCAACCACTCCTACTTAAAGTGTCTACCAATACGGTTTCCCAAGGTTCTTAGGTAGTTCATTATCAAAGCCTCAACACAGTTAATAGAATTCTGAATGATAAAGTTGAAATTTAGTGAATGATTTTAGAAGTGGCTGATTAAAGCTAAGTGCTCTATGCCTGTTAAATGCCTTTGTAAACCACAATTGAATGCAAAATGCAAAAGCCATGGTGCTGGTGGAGGTAGCAAGGAGGAGAAGTAGTAAAAGGAGTGCAAGTAGGATATCTGTTGTCCCTGCTGCTCAGGGGCTTCTCGTGAACCCAGTACCTGATGCTGACCACTGCTGCTGTGTGGTGTGCTCATGTCAGTCCTCTAAGGAAGGGGCGGACAGTCTCTTGGAACTAGCAGCTTCACATAACACACCCTGATCTCATTCACTTCCAAGTCCTTACCATGTGAGTCATTCCCCATGCCCCTGAAAAGAAAAAAGAAGTGAGGTCGGGGGAGGTAAAACAAACCACAAAGACACACAAGGGCAAATTGTGTCGGCCACATAATCACTGGAACATGATTGAACTCCCAATGGCCTTAAACTCCTTAAAGAAAACTGAGTCCTTGCCCACCTGCACCTTGGCCAAAGCTATCTTATCTCAAGGAAAGGCTATAAGTGAGAGTAACTAAAAAAGATGATCCATGCTTTTGTCTAATGAACAAAGAAAGGTAGGAAGAGACTATCCATTGGTTCCTAACTGGGAAAAATACTTTCTTCTATATTTAATCAGTGTAGCTACTCAGTATAACTCAAAGAATGTGAGACTTAATCTTTCTACGAAAACTAAATTTCCAAAGATAAAGTTAAATTATACTTACAAAGGAAGTGGCTGGATTGATTTTGCAAAATAAATCTGCTGTTGGTACTTCTTCAGTTAATACCTGCCCTATTGTCTTAATTAGATTATTTTAAGTTGAAAAATTTCAATTTATAAGGATTTACTACTAAAGTAAGTTTATAAGTAGAAGGGAAGAAGAAAGAGAAGAGAAGGGGAGAAGGAGAGGCAGAGGCAGAAGAAAGAGAAGGTAACAGGGAGAAGGGAAAAGCAAGAAGAGAGAAAGATGCAAGGGAAGGTTAAAGGTTTCACAAAAGGGTGAGAAGGAAAATGGAAGGAGGGAGAGAGAGGGTTTGTCTATGAGTTAGGACATATATAAATAGATAATTTATTTGCATCTATTTACTTTCTTGGCAGGAAATAATCATTGTCAATGTCAGCTTACCTAGCTGTATCTTTTTGTTTCTGGTTATATTTTGGGAATATATATATATATATATATATATATATATATATATATATATATATGGAAATAGGTAATAGTATAAGAATATTAATATAAATCATGCTTTAAGTGTATGAGTGTTCTACTGATCTCAGAAGGCAGGCACTGTTAGGCAATTTGATGAGCAATATACTTAAGCAATTTCCTCTGCTTACCAATAGTATGTCATGTTCTCTCTATCTTGACATTATAAACACTTTGGACTTGATGGTTCTCTGATAGGTGGGTTAAAAGAAGAGGCCATCTTGGTAATGTATTATCTTTATCAGTGTAAGATATCTTTACTCAAGAGATGCCAATAATGCCACAATCTCCAAGACTGATGATAAAACTACCAGTCCACAGGGTCAGATGTCTTTCTGAGGATGAAATAAAACACATGAGAATCACTGTTTATATCTGTCTGTGGATTAATATAATTTGCCATATGTAAATTTAAAAAGTGTAGGACATAGAAAAATGAATCAGTATCATGTACTACTGTCCATATTTAACATATACCTCTACGTTAATATCATTTAGAAGAGACTGTAAATGAGAAACCATGAACTTAGCTGATTCTTAGGTCCCAGCTAACCAAAAACAAACAATCTTCATCATAAAAACAGCAATGGCCCTCCAATGCCTGGGATCCACTCACAATCTTCAGGATTACTCCAAGGGCTTGTCACTTCTCCAGCTCTGCCCTTTGTAATACATACCTTGTCTTCTAGGCTCCAGCTGCCTGTACTCCACTGCTGCTGCTATTCTTGGTGGTTATCTCATGGTACTGGCATCTCCAAAACACTGCCACTAGGCTTTACCAATAGCCTCTCATACACTCTTCATGGTGCCATGCCTCAACTACTTTGCATGGCCCCTTCAGTCTTGGGCCATCAATTGTAACTGGGGCTGCACCTTCATCAATGGTCTTCCATGGCCTCTCACAGTGCCGAGCCTCAGCTGTTCTTCATAACTCCTTCATGCTTCCCCAACTGTGCCAATATGCCATGATATTTCTCTCTGGTGTTGGGCTAATGGCAGTGTAACCAGTGCAGCATGGATTTCAGAACTATGAGCCAACAACAAATATTTTTCCTCTTTAAATATGTCATTTCAAAAGAACTTTATTAAAGCAGCGAAAACCAACAGATGCAGCCTTCATCTTTGTCTTCCTAACATCCAGAAATACGAAATAAGAAATAAGAAAAGTAAAAGTTGTGCATATACATCTGTGATAGTCTATTATGTTAGTGCCCACAGATGATTTACTACTTAATTATGCCATATTGCAGCTTCCATAGGAAAAAGAAAGAATGCTTCAAAAGCAAAATTGTGTTTCATATGCAAGTGTTTTAAGAACTCGAATTGTTCATGTATTACTCTCTAAAAATGATAATTAACTTCATTAAATACATTAACATAGATTTAAAACATACTAGATAATCATTCATTTAAATTATCATTTCTTAAACTAAAACTTATTTTTTTATGTGGTAGACAATTAATTGACTCTTGAACCCTGTTAACATGATCCTTACTAGTTTGTGATTGCTTCCTCATTTTCTGGTATCATCCAGTGTTCAGGCTTACTGAATATTCTTTCTGCCTTGGATCTCCAAACTGGAAAATTTCCATAAATCCAGCTTCATTGTATATTAAGTATATAGTATATCTTTTGAGAAATTAGTAATTGGATGGAAACATGTACCTAAAAGAAGAGGCAAGTGTGGAGGAAGGGAAGAGAAGTGTGTGTAATGGCCTACCATGTGCCAAATGCTTTAGATACTATTTTCCAAATTAAACAAAATAAAACTTGAGTTGCTTTTCATTGAAGAAGCTCGGGTTATGCCAATAATAGGACTAATGACTAGACAAGGCTGCCCACTTTCTCCCTACCTATTAAATATAGTTCTTGAAGTCCTATCCAGAGCAATTCGACAACAAAAGGAGATCAAGGGGATACAAATTGGAAAGGGAGAAGTCAAAATATCACTATTTGCAGATGATATGATAGTATAGATAAGTGACCCTAAAAATTCCACCAGAGAACTCCTAAACCTAATAAACAGCTTCAGCGCAGTAGCTGGATATAAAATTAACTCAAACAAATCAGTGACCTTTCTCTACACAAAGGATAAACAGGATGAGAAAGAAATTAGGGAAACAACACCCTTCACAATATTCACAAATAATATAAAATACCTTGGGGTGACTCTAACTAAGGAAGTGAAAGATCTGTATGAGAAGAACTTCAAGTCTCTAAAGAAAGAAATAAAAGAAGATCTCAGAAGATGGAAAGATCTCCCAGGCTCATGGGTTGGCAGGATTAATATAGTAAAAATGGCTATCCTGCCAAAAGCAATCTACAGATTCAATGCAAGCCCCATCAAAATTCCAATTCAACTTTTCACTGAGTTAAAATGGGCAATTTGCAAATTCTTCTGGAATAATAAAAAACCTAGGATAGCAAAATCTATTCTCAAAAATAATAGAACCTCTGGTGGAATCACCATGCCTGACCTCAAGCTGTATTACAGAGCAATTGTGATAAAAACTGCATGGTACTGGTACAGTGACAGACAGGTAGATCAATTGAATAGAATTGAAGACCCAGAAATGAACTCGCACACCTATGGTCACTTGATCTTTGACAAGGGAGCTAAAACCATTCAGTGGAAAAAAGACAGCATTTTCAACAAATGGTGCTGGCACAACTGGCGGTTATCATGTAGAAGAATGCGAATTGACCCATTTTTTATCTCTTTGTACAAAGCTCAAGTCTAAGTGGATTAAAGAACTCCACATAAAACCATAAACACTCAAAATTATAAAGAAAGTGGGGAAAACCCTCAAAGATATTGGCACAGGGGAAAAATTCCTAAACAGAACAGCAATAGCCAGTGCTGTCAGTTCAAGAATCGACAAATATGTAACTTTTTAAGTAATTGTCCTTCCTTCCTCTGTTTTGGTGAGTCAGCATCTGACATTACAGGATGGGTATTGGGTCACATCTCCACTGTGAATTCCTATAGAAAATCACATTTCATTTCAAATATCTGTTTGCAAATAACCTTACTTTCTACATATCAAAAAATATATATTTAGGGAAATTTTATGAAATTATATAGTATGATATTATATGATATGATGTGTATGATGTGATGTGATGTGATATGATATGATATGATATGATATGAGAAGGACTTAGGTTTCCACATATTTTTAGAGGCTTTTTGTTTTTTGTTTCTTTGTTCTGAACTTAGGAATATGGCATGTGCTAGAGCTATGATGCAGACTCCTACCTAGCTGGTAGTTTTTCATAAGGTTAACACTGAAAAAAAAATTATATTTTTTGGGTTGGGGGATTTCTTGAAAAAAATACTTTTAAAACACATTTTCCAGTGAATATGGCTTTAAAATGAGAGCGTACTTGTCACACTATTTTGATAGAATTTTGGATTTGATTTTAGAAATGAGATACATTTTTAGAAGGATTATTACCTATGCAACTTTGAGAAGGATTTTCAACTTAGTTTCATCATTTATAAAACAGAAATAATATACTATTCTATACTAAGTAGATATTAATCACATAAAATATATTACATATAAAAATAAATGCTGAAAAAAACATTTTAGAAAAATAAGTAGGTAAATAGAAGTCAATAATTTTTGTAAGAATGCATAAGTATGAGAACTATTCTGATTTCTGGTCTTCAAGTCTCTGGTCTGATTGATGTTACACTTGTAGTTTTGATTGTTCCCAAAGAAATTGTTATGATACCTACTTGCTATTTTTAGATAGAAAATTAGAAGCCTCATCAGCAACTTTAGGACCTGTTCTCACTGAAGAAGATTAATGACAGTATTTGTTCTTTGTCAATTAATTAAGCCTTTTGTTTTGTGTAGCACAGCCAAATATTTAGACAGATACAAAAGTGTATCTTGGCATCTTGTCAAATCCTAGCCTGATACTTTGGCTGTCCTGTTTCTGGAGTTGTTCACCCTTTTCATTTACAAAACAACAGCAGACTAGTCTCACAAGCAATCACCTCTAACTCTGAATCCTCAAAGGCCATTTTCCATATGTTTTACAGCAGAGGCAGCTGTTGGCAGACATCATTTCATGCAAGCCTATTTTTCCTCTTTTAAATTTTGAGTGGAGAAAATCACATTTATAAAAGACCTCAGACATGAAACTGTCACTCTCAATTGTAGACTGAAATGGTGCTGAGCAGTTTTCTTGTCTAAACATTGGAGATGCATAGTGATTGCTTTACAAATAGAAGAAACGGGTTCTATACATGCAGCATGTTACAGTTTGTGTGTGGATGTTCCCACGGGACCATCTGTTTGAACACTGGGTTTCCAGCTGGCAGTGCATCTATGGAAAGTTCCAGGGCCTTAGGAGGTAGAACTCAGCCTGAAAAAGCGAGTCTCTCTCTCTCTCTCTCTCTCTCTCTCTCTCTCTCTCTCTCTCTCTCTCTCTCTCTCTTCATTAAATGTTTTCTTCATTTACATTTCAAATGCTACCCCCTTTCCTAGTTTCCTCTCTGAAAATGAAAATCCCCTATACCCTCCCCCTGCTCCCGAACACACCCACTCCAACTTCCTGGCCCTGGAATTCTCCTATACTGGGGCATAGAATCTTCACAAGACCAAGGGCTTCTCCTACCATTGATGGCCGACTAGGCCATCTTCTGCTACATATGCAGCTAGAGACATGAGCTCTGGGGTTATTACTTAGTTCATATTGTTGTTTCTCCTATAGGGCTGGAGACCCCTTTAGCTCCTTGGGTACTTTCTCTAGCTCCTCCATTGGGGGCCCTGTGGTCCATCCAATAGATGACTGTGAGCATCCACTTCTGTATTTTCCAGGCACTGGCATAGCCTCACAGGAGACAGCTATATCAGGGTCCTGTCAGCAAAATCTTGTTGGTGTATGCAAAGTGTGTCTCTTTTGATGGCGAGAGTCTGTCTAAGTCTGATGCGCATTTTTGATTCTTGGTCTTGGACATTTAGCAGGTTGCCCTGAAAGCTTCTACCCCACAGGTGAGCCTTGACCACCATGTATTCCCTACCATGATCATTGTTCTTCTTTGATTATTGAGCAGAAATAATCTCTCTTTCCTATAGTTGCAACTGTTAGGTTTTATGTCACAGTGATGAAATAACTAATACAATAAACTACAGAGGCTGTTCAGTGAAGGAAATTTATGCTTGTGAATTCAGAATAAAATTAATGCAGGGGAGTCTCTATGAGACATTTTTTCTTTTAAAATATTTTTAGAAGATAGTATTTATTTATTTATTTATTTATTTCATGTACATAAATGATCTGCCTACTTGTGTGTCTATACCTAATATTCATGCAGTGTCCAGGAAAGCCAGAAGATATTGTTGTATCTCTTGAGATTAACGTTGCAGATGGTTGTAAGCTATGATATATATTTGGGGATAGAACATGAATTCCCTGATAAAGACAACAGTGGTCATCTCCTAGCCCCTGAGCCAAGCATTCTGTTAAATAACTGTATCTCTTAGCTTATTGTAGCTGTAACACAATAGTTGAGATTGCAAACACCTAAAAGGATGATTTTTTTTTTTTTTTGGTTTTTGCATATGTCTTCAGTTTCTCATCATTTATTTTCCTTGTTTCTGACCTCTGAGAAGGCAGGGCTGGAGAAAACATTATGCAGCAAAGTTGCCTTCTTCAGGGTAGCCAAGAAGTAAAGAGAGAGAGTAGGGCACAGGACAAAATAAGCTTCAGTAGCATATCCCAATGACCACTTCTCACCAAGCCCCAAATCCTGAGTGTGCTACCATCTTTTGATAGCCTTTCAATAAATAAATCAATATACTGATGAGATAAGAAACACCATTTTCCAATCACCTCCCAAAGGCCCAGTCAGTGTACACTGCTTCATTCTGTGTCACAAGTTCAACACCCAAGCCTTAGAGTGGCACTAAATCCAAGCCATTATGGCAACATGCAGTGATTCACTTATCGTCATAATTCTAGAATGTGGAGCACTTAATATTTCCATGGTATAAATGATGAATTAAACCACAAACAGATTAAAATATTCATCCAAACTTATTGCTCAAGTCTGTGATATTAGGCAGTGTGTTTCTCAGCTTTTAGCAGATGCTAAAAGCACAAGATTCCATGCCAGCAGAACTTCTTATCTTCTGACTGATACCTCTCTTCTTGACTTGTAATGGATCTTTTTCTTGTGCATTCACCAGATAAGACTAACACAAAAATTTGCAAGGTTACAGAAAACAAGTATAGTGTGTAAAACTAGCTTATTTCTCTGTGGAACAGAACACCCATCACAATAAATAAACATGAGTGATAACAACAGAGCTTTATTTTAGCTTTAATTTTTTGGAAGTTTGAACAACTAAAATTTTTCCTTTTGAAAGGAAAAACAGGCTGAGAAAGAAATTAGGGAAATGACACCCTTCATGATAGTCAAAAATAAAATAAAACACCTTGGTGTGACTCGAACCAAGCAAGTCTCTGAAGAAAGAAAGCAAAGATCTCAGAAGATGGAAAGATCTCCCATGCTCCTAGATTGACAGAATTAGTATAGTAAAAATAGCCATCTTGTGGAAAGTAATCTACAGATTCAATGTAGTCCCCTTCAAAATTCCAACTAAGTTCTTCACAGAGTTAGAAAGGTCAATTTGCAAATTCATCTGGAATAACAAAAAACCTAGGATAGCAAAAACTATTCTCAACAATAAAAGAACCTCTGGTGAAATCACCATGCCTGACCTCAAGCTGTACTACAGAGCAATTGTGATAAAAACTGCATGGTACTGGGTCAGTGACAGACAGGTAGATAATAGAATAGAAGTGAAGACTCATAAATGAACTCCCACACCTATGGTCACTTGATCTTTGACAAAGGAGCTTAAACCATCCAGTGGAAAAAAGACAGCATTTTCAATAAATGGTGCTTGTTCAACTGGAAGTCTGCATGGAGAAGAATGCAATTCATCCATTCTTATCTCCTTGTACAAAGTTCAAGTCCAAGTGGATTAAGGACCTCCACATAAATCCAGGTATACTGAAACTAATAGAAGAGACATTGGGAAAGAGCTTTGAACACATGGGCACAGGGGAAAGTTTCCTGAACAGAACATCAATGGCTTATGCTTTAAGATCAAGAATCAATAATAGGACCTCCTAAAATTGCAAAGCCTCTGTAAGGCAAATGACAATGCCAATAGGACAAACAGCAAATAATAGATTGAGAAAAGATCTTTACCAATCCTATATCCAATAGAGGGCTAATATCTAATATATAAAAGAACTCAAGAAGTTAGACTCCATAGAATCAAATAGCCCTATTAAAAATGGGGTACACTAGTTGACTGTGAGAATCCACTTCTGTGTTTGCTAGGCCCCGGCCTAGTCTCACAAGGGACAGCTATATCACCGTCCTTGCAACAAAGCCTTGCTAGTGTATGCAATGGTGTCATCGTTTGGAGGCTAATTATGGGATGGATCCCTGGATATGGCAGTCTCTAGATGGACCATCCTTTTGTCTCAGCTCCAAACTTTGTCTCTGTAACTCCTTCCATGGGTGATTGTTTCCAATTCAAAGAATGAGCAAAGTGTCCACACTTTGGTCTTTGTTCTTCTTCAGTGTCATATGTTTTGCATATTGTACCTTATATCTCGCTATACTAAGTTTCTGGGTTAATACCCACTTATCAGTGAGTACATTTCATTTGAGTTCTTTTGTGATTGGGTTACCTCACTCAGGATGATGCCCTCCAGGTCCAACCATTTGCCTAAGAATTTCGTAAATTCATTCTTTTTAATAGCTGAGTAGTACTCCATTGTGTAAATGTACCAGATTTTTTGTATCCATTCCTCTGTAGAGTGACATCTGGGTTCTTTCCAGCTTCTGGCTATTATAAATAAGGCTGCTATGAACATAGTGGAGCATGTGTCCTTCTTACCGGTTGGGACATCTTCTGGATGTATGCCCAGGAGAGGTATTGTGGGATCCTCCGGTAGTACTATGTCCAATTTTCTGAGGAACCGCCAGACTGATTTCCAGAGTGGATGGATCACAGGGCCCCCAATGGAGGAGCTAGAGAAAGTATCCAAGGAGCTAAAGAGATCTGCAACCCTATCGGTGGAACAACATTATGAACTAACCAGTACCCCAGAGCTCTTGACTCTAGCTGCATATGTATCAAAAGATGACCTAGTCGGCCATCACTGGAAAGAGAGGCCCATTGGACTTGCAAACTTTATATGCCCCAGTACAGGGGAACGCCAGGGCCAAAAAATGGGAATGGGTGGGTAGGGGAGTGGGGGGGTGAGGGAGTGGGGGACTTTTGGGATAGCATTGGAAATGTAATTGAAGAAAATACGTAATAAAAAAAAACCTCAAAAAAAATGGGGTACAAAGTTAAACAAAGAATTCTCAACTGAGGAATAGCTAATGGCCAAGGAGCACCTAAAGAAATGTTCGACCTCCTTAGTCAAATCAAATAGTAATGCAAATCAAAACAACCCTGAGATTCCTCCTCACACCAGTCAGAATGGCTAAGATCAAAAACTCAGGTGACAGCAGATGCTGGTGAGAATGTGGAGAAAGAGGAACACTCCTCTATAGTTGGTGGGATTGCAAGCTGGTAAAACCACTGTGAAAAATTGGACATAGTATTACCTGAGAACCCAGCAATACCCCTCCTGGGCCTATACCCAGATGATGTTCCAACTGGTAATAAGGACTCATGCTACACTATGTTCATAGCAACCTTATTTACAATAGCCAGAAGCTGGAAAAAACACAGATGGATACAGAAAATGTGGTACATTTACACAATGGAATACTACTCAGCTATTAAGAAAAAATGACTTAATGAAATTAACAGGCAAATGGATGGAACTTGAAAATATCATCCTGAGTGAGATAACTCAGCCAAAAAAGAACACTCATGGTATGTACTCACTGATAAATTAATATTAGCCCAAAAGTTTGGAATACACAAGATTCAATTCACAGACAAATGAAACCCAAGAAGGAAGACCAAAGTTTGGATGCTTCAGTGCTTCTTAGAAAGGGGAATGAAATACTCACAGGAGGAAATATGGAGACAAAGTGGGTAGCAGAGACTGAAGGAAAGGCCATTCAGAGACTGTCCCACCTGGCAATCCATCCCATATACAGATGCCAAACCTGGAAGCTATTATGGATGCCGGGAAGTGCTAGCTGAAGGGAACCTGATATGGTTGTCTCCTGAGAGACTCTGTCAGAGCCTGACAAATACAGAGGCAGATTCTTGCAGCCAACCATTGGGCTGAGCACAAGGTCCTGATGGAGAAGTTGGAGAAGGAACTAAAAAAGCTGAGGGAGTTTGCAGCCCAATGGAAGGACCAACAATATCAACAGGGTGGGACCCTGTAGCTCCTGGGCACTGGGCTACCAACCAAAGAGTTCACACGGAAGGACCCATGGGTCTGGCAGCAGCATATGTGGCAGAGAATGGCCTTGATGGACATCAGTGGGAGGAGAGGCCCTTGGGCCTGAGGGTGTTCAATGCCCCAGAGTAGGGCAATGCCAGGGAGGGAAGATGGGATTGAATAGGTGGGTGGGGGAACACACTCATAGAGGAAGGGGGGAATCAAATAGGGAGTTTCAGAAGGGGAGACTTGGAAATGGGAAAACATTTGAAATGTAAACAAAGAAAATATCCAAGAAAAAGAAAAGAAAAAAAGAAAAGAAAAAAAGAAGTACATGCTGACAGGAGCTTGATATAGATGTCTCCTGAGAGGCTCTGCCAGAGCCTGGCAAATACAGAGGCCAACCATTGACCGAGCACTGAATCCCCAATGGAGAAGTTAGAGAAAGGACTGAAGGAGCTGAAGAAGTTTGCAACTCCATAGGAAGAACAATATCAGACAACCAGATCATGCCCGCCCCTGAGCTCCCAGGGACTAAACTACCAACTAAGGAGTACACATGGAGGGACTCATGGCTCCAGCTGCATATGTACCAGAGGATGGTGTTGTCAAGGCATCAATGGGAGGACAGGCTCTTGGTCCTGTGAAGGCCTTTGCCCTAGTGTAGTGGAATTCAAGAGCAGGGAGGCTGGAGTGGGTTGTTAGGTGTGGGAACACTCTCATAGAAGCAGGAGGAAGAGGAATGGGATAGGGTGTTTTTGGAGGGAAACCAGGAAAGGGAATTACATTTGAAATGTAAATAAAGAAAATATCCAATAAAGAAGTCATTCGTATATCTAAACAAAGTTTAATTAAGACCCTTTAACCCTTTTATAATTTTACTATGTGTAAATGTTGTTTTCAATAATTATTTCTATTTTTCATATCTATATATCTATATATCTATATCTATATATAATCTTTCTAACCAGACAGTATTTGATTACATGTTTCACTGAGGTCTAATATACATATTTGATGTGAAATATTAATTTACTAAAACACATAATTTTAAAAGTTAAAAATATACATTTATATTAAGATTTTAAGATATAAACCTACCTGTATTATAACAAAGGCAGTTAGTTTACATATAAATATTTATTTGTAGATAATGGAATTTGTAATGCCATGACTCTTTCTAAGAACACTACAAAATCAGGGTGCCTGTATGATTACATAAAAGGGTATGGAGGTATATTTCAACTAGTATTCATTAGAGGTATCTTTAGGCAAATTTAAAAAGCAGAAATTTAGCACAAAGAGTAATTTGCAGTTCTTAAATGCATCTGCAGAAGGTAGGCAAGCCCAGGGACCTCTAGTTAGCAAAAAAGAAGGTGGTGTTTTTAGGCAGGTAAAGGAAATGGTGCAAAGAAAGCATATGGTCGGTTACTACTATCCAGTCCCCCTATTTGCAGGATGGTCCATTTTGTGGACATATTTGAACAGTTGGTATCATGTAATTAGCTGAGCTAAATGTCTAGGATTGACTGAGATTCTGCTTCTTATTAACAAAGGTGTTCTTGTTTCTGTTTGGTTTCATACTATTTCATTATAGTTTGTTATTAAGGCATTCAAAGTGAAGAGGTATTTTAGAGCCACATATGTTTTAACAAACCTACATGAATTTGAGATACAGTCTGTATAAAATCAAGGAAAAAAGAAACAACTGGAAACAGACCTGAATCAGTACTATTAAGATTTCTCCCCACTGCTCAGGACAATATAAAGAGGGTTATTTCTGGAGAAGGAGAGAAGCACGCCTGTTTACCATGG
This sequence comes from Mus musculus, assembly GCF_000001635.26. Classification (NCBI taxonomy): domain Eukaryota; kingdom Metazoa; phylum Chordata; class Mammalia; order Rodentia; family Muridae; genus Mus; species Mus musculus. The sequence goes on along the minus strand of NT_187020.1, from coordinate 3,096,436 downwards.
CTGAAAAGTGTTCATTGCAAATAAATCATGTTTGTGTTGAGTGCTGGCTAAGAGGTCAATATTGAAGGAACAGCCCACAGGTTCCAAGGATAATGGCAGGCTTAGCCCATAGAACTGGCTCATAGTGGCTGAGTGTAGTTTTGTTGGATCAGTATTTCTGATTCTTCAGTGTTAGTTCGTGTTGGGTACAGTGAGCAAGCATTCTACACTGCTGCAGTTAGGTACGTGACGTTTAACATGCTTTTTTCCCCCCGAATATAATTAGATCAGATATTGAGTCATGGCTTCTCTGAGTGGTATACTGATGAGTTTCAAACAGTGGAAACCTGAAAGCAGAAACCCAAAGCACAAAACAGTATCTCTCTAAGCAGAAGGAATATGCAATGCTTGTGATTAGCTTATTAATTTTTTCTTGTAAACTTCTTAATATTATGTCATCGTTAAGAATGTGTCTGCTTTAGATATTCCTAGACATGATAGGAGGGGCAGGGACAGAAAGTAATTGCCTTAGGGAGGTTAATAGAAAATCTTACTGATACAGAAGCTACAATTTGCTGCTACATTTGTCACCGTCAGAGAAAGCCTAATTTCTGCATTCATTACTAGCCGAGGAAACTTCCTATCCTTCAGCCATCCTCTTTCCTGTCACTAGAGTTTTCTATTCCCTCTCCTCATGATATCACAGCCATTTAACTTCCAGTCTCCTCAGCACCCTAATCACTAATGTATTTATGAATGTCTTTACTCACGAAATGTGTTAGTGTTTAGGTAATTTCTCATTAGGTCTGGGTACATAGAGCACAGCAGTAGAACACTTCAGAACTATTTTAAGTAGCTGAGGATGTCTTTAAACATAAATAAATAGGAAATGGCAGGAATATCCAAGAGATGCTTATGTGGAATTTATGAAGGATGGATTTAATGCAGATAAATCTTAAGAGAAATAATGACATATCTGGGAAGCTATTATTCCTTTCCACTTAGGCAATAATGAAGGACAGAAAGAAGAAAGAAGAAAAGAATGAAAAAAGAAAGGAAGGAAGGAAGGAAGGAAGGAAGGAAATAAAGAAAGAAAGAAAGAAAGAAAGAAAGAAAGAAAGAAAGAAAGAAAGAAAGAAGGAAGGAAAGAAAGAAAGAAGGTGACAGAGGGAGGAAGGAAAGGAAAGAGGGAACAAGGAAGGGAGGGGATGGAAGAAGGGAGGGACTATCACATTGGGAGTTGTGTCAATTTAAATAACTGTGAAATATGTCATAAGTTTGAAAAGAACAAAAACAGTTTTTGTTTTTTTTTTCTGGAATTCTCAGCAGATGTAAGGATGGCATAGTGGGCCAGCAGACTTTTCATATCTATCCTATATCTAACATATATCTATCATATATGTTAGAATTAAAGGAGCATTCTCATTGGTTAGGAGATTCCTCAATCACTCAAGGCCTTAATGATCTTCAATTTCATTAACTCCCTGAGCAAAGCTGCTGCACAGCCAGTGTAGACAATAGATAACAATCTGTGTATGGAGCACGTCTCTATGTTGTGATGGTGCATCTCTAGGTGTGCATACCTTTTGTATTTGATGAGACAAGGAATAGTTCTGGCCCTGAACCTCTTCAGATAAAAACATAATGAAAGTTTTTCTCTTTGGCTAACTTTGTAGAGATTTCTGTTTGTTACAGTGGTCCATAAGTACAAACCATGGTTTCATCTTTCAATGTTTTTTTATTAACAGCAAGCTCACAAAATCATTTTCTGTGGAAAATAATAGCTACAAGGACTTAAAAGCATTTCACACTTTGAATTTGAATTCTACTCTATTAAATGGACATTAAAGAATGTCTATTCAACACCAGGATCAGTAGGAAGAGCTTAAATATGCATACAGAAAAATGTAGGAGGCATCTCTGAATTTGAGAAATAAGTTGTAGACTTTAAAGGTAAGATATAAGCATGCTGAAGCTTATATAATAGAGAGTTTAAAAACAATAGAGAGTTTATTTCTTATGCTGTGATATTATGACCACTTCATCTTCAACTAAGTGTCCTGAGACAATCTGTTTGCCTGGCTATTTTCTGTGGTAATATTTATAATAGCTCACATCTATTAAATACAATTTGCTATACAACTTTTGTCTATCTTGCAATGTGTATAATAGCTTTGTAATAGGTATATTTTTACAGAGATGAAAAGACTGAAGATTTTTGAGACTTAAAAGCTTCAACAATTTATATAACTAGTAAGGACAAAGGCTAGAATTAAGGCAAATTTGCCTGTCAGGCCAGCTCATACCTCAAGCCGTTATGCTTTTCTATTGTACCTCTTATATTAGCAAATATATAAAGCTATAATATTATATATAATCATTGATATATGTGTATATAGCAAAATTGTATTGAGATTCATAACAAAGTTGTAGAACAATAAAGGTGTTATATTACTGAGATTCTTTCTGATAGCCTAAGGACTGGCACAAGAAAGAGTGGATGTGATTATAAGATAGTTCAACACTTAATCTATACTCTTTGATGTTGATCTCTATTACACAGATAGGCCAATATTAGCTTAAGTTACGGGACGGAGGCTTTTGAAGCATTAGGAAATCCTTTTGCCTGAGATTTTGTTGGCACTCAACATATGTATCTGTGACAGAATTTCATGTTGAACTACTTTAATCCCAGCTCTTGGGAGGCTGAGGCAGGGGGATTTCTGAATTCGAGGCCAGCCTGGTCTACAGAGTGAGTTCCAGGACAGCCAGGGCTATACAAAGAAACCAAATCAAACAAACAAACAAATAAATAAATCTGGGAAGATTATATTATATATACTAGAAAAATAAGAGCATAAAATCAAGGTACCTTGTATAACTTTTAGATGTGGAGCATTATCTCACATAATTCTTTTTTTTTTAATTAGGTATTTTCCTCATTTACATTTCCAGTGCTATCCCAAAAGTCCCCCATACCCTCCCCCCACTCCCTTACCTACCCACTCCCACTTTTTGGTCCTGGCATTCCCCTGTACTGGGGCATATAAAGTTTGCAAGTCCAATGGGCCTCTCTTTGCAGTGATGGCCGACTAGGCCATCTTCTGATACATATGCAGCTAGAGTCAAGAGCTCTGGCGTACTGGTTAGTTCATATTGTTGTTCCACCTATAGGGTTGCAGATCCCTTTAGCTCCTTGGGTACTTTCTCTAGCTCCTCCATTGGGGGCCCTGTGATCCATCCAATAGCTGACTGTGAGCATCCACTTCTGTGTTTTCTAGGCTTATAAGATGGATTGTTTTGTTAAGTGCTCTAGGAAAAAAAAAACTTTTTTCTCATTAATTTATTTATTTATTCACTTTACATCTGGATCACTGCCCACTCCCTCTTTCCAGGGCCCCGTTCTCACCTTGCCCCAATCTCTTCCTCCTCTGAGACAGTCAGGGCATATCAAGACTTTGCAGTTTCACTGAGGCCAGACAAGGACGCCCAGTTACAGGAAGGATCCAAAGACAGGCAACAGCTTTAGAGATAGTCCTTGCTCCAGCTCTAGTCCCATATGGAGACTAAACTCTATGTCTGCTACATAAATGCTAGGAATCTCGTTCCAGCCTATGTGTGCTCTTTGGTCCATGACTCAGACTCAGAAAAATCCTAGTGGTATGGGTTAATTGACTCTGGTGGCCTTCCTATGGAGTTCCTATTGTTTCAGGGCATTCAATCCTTTCCCCCATCTTTTCCATAGTGGTCCCAGACCTCAACCTCAGCCCAGTGTTTGGCTCAGGGAATCTGCATCTGTTTCAGTCATCTGGTGGGTAAAGCCTCTCACAGGAGAGTTATACAAGGCTTCTGTCTGCACCCTGTAATTGCTTTCTTTCTCCCTCTCAAATGAAGTTGAAGCATCCTCCCTTGAGCCCTTCTGCTTGTTAACCTTCTTGAGTTCTGTGGATTATATCCTGGGCTTTCTGTACTTTTTCTTTTTTTTTGAGCTAATATCAACTTATTAGTGAGAGCATACCATACATGGGATATTTGGTTTGTTGGTATCTAACTTTTTTAATATATTATAGATATTTGTACTGTGTTAGATGTAGTGCTAGTGAAGGTTTTTTTCCCAATCTATCTTTCTCTTAATGACAGTGTCCTTTGCCTTATAGAAGCTTTTTGATTTCACGAGGTCCTATTTATTATCTCGTGATATTTGTGCATGAGCAGTTGGTGTTCTGTTCAGGAAGTTGCTTTCATATCAATGTTCAAAGCTATTTCCCACTTTCTCATCTACTGGATTTAATGTATAAGGACTTATGAGGGGGTCTTTGATCCACTAGAATGTGTGTTTTGTGCAGGGTGATAAATATAGACGTATTTGCATTCTTCAACATGTAGACATCCAGTTAGACCAGTACCATTTACTAAAGGTGTTTTCTTTTTCCCTTATATGGTTTTGGCTTCTTTGTCAAAAATCAAGTGTCTAAAGCTGTGTGAGTTTATTTGTGGACTTTCAATTGGATTCCGTTGACCAACCTGTCTGTTTCTATACCAACATCATGTAATTTTTATTACTATTGCTTAGTAGTACAAGTTGAAATTAGAGATGATGATATTCACAGAAGATCTTTTATTGTATGGCATTGTTTTAGCTATCTTTGTTTTTCCATATGAAGTTGAGAATTATTCTCTCAAGGTCTATAAAAAAATTTGTGGAAATTTTGATGGGAATTGCATTGAATCTGTAGATTGCTTTTGGTAAGATGACCATTTTTTTCCCTATATTAATCATACCTATCCATGAGCATGGAGTTCTTTCCAACTTCTGATATGGCCTTTGATTTCTTTCTTCAAAGACTTGAAGTTCTTATCATACAGGTCTTTCATTTGCTTGGCTAGAATTACACCAATACATTTTATATTATTCATTTCTATTGCAAAGGGTGTATTTCCTTGATTTATTTCTCGGCTTGTTTATCATTGTTTAAAGAAGACTAGTGATTTTTTTTTTTTAGTTAATTTTTTTTTTTTATCAAGCCACCTTGGTGAAGATGTTTATCAGCAGTAGGAGGTCTTTGGCAGAATTTTGGGGATCATTTGTGTGTATTATCATATCATTTGTGAATAGTGATACTTTGGCTTTATCCTTTCCAATTTTTATCTCATTGATCTACTTTAGTTGTCTTATTGCTCTTTGTCAACTAATAGTTCAAAAGAGTTTTCTCTCTATCAACACTACATAATTCATAGAATTGCTTCTTGACGAATACCCTTGTTTTTACCCTGAGTTGCTTCATCTATACTCTCTCTGCTAACACTATTATTGTATGCCTCTTTCTGCAATAAACAAGGGGGGTTGTAGTTTTAATGCAAAGAATCACTCCTGAATGGGATTGGAGGTATGCAGGAGGAATGATGATACCATGACATAATCTAGATAAAAGATTCATCACACAGCAAAGTCTCCAGATACTGCATAGTGCTCATTATAGCCTAGAATATTTAACAATGGTCATATATCAGCTAAAGTGCATCTTTAAAATTATTACTTTTTAGACCATGTAACTTTTACGTGCCTTTAAAGAACTTGTTAATTATCATACAATGGAAGAGTGGTTAATGGATACTAGATTTCTAGAGCTTGACCCAATGGACCAAGTATGATTTCAAGATGTGCTATGCTAACCAAAGCGATCCATCTCTTCAATGCTGTAGTCTTTCACTGCTCCTTTCTCTTTGTTCTTATGTTCTTACTCCAACACCCCTTGATCTCAGGAAGATTAGGAAAACTACAGTTCCAATGTAATTGTATAGTAATAAACATTCATAGAACAATTTAAACTGTGTCCCAGAGTCTATAGCCAATGTAGACTGGTTCTACTTTGGAACACTTACCAGTTGCATTCTCATCTGTCAATTGACTGGTGGTTTGATGTCACATCATTGTAGCTTATCAATGAATGATACCTTGATTCCTTTAACTGTATTCTCATCTCAGGTGTGAGAAATGTCTCATAAAATGAAATCCATTATTTTAGCATAGCCACATTCATGACATTTAAAAAGAAATACAACATATTCAAATTAAATTCTAACCCTTTGTGATCCTCTATTGATCCAATATGAATATGAATATCATGAGGAAATTAGTATATTAAATGAAGAGCTGAAAATTAGAGTCAATTCATATTTATTTGAAAGACTGTGTTACAACCTGTCAAGTTAATTTCATTATCTCTGAGACAGACGTTTGTTTATGTTTTCCCAGTCTATCCGAGAAGTCACAGGCTACGTCCTGGTGGCCCTCAACCAGTTTCGTTACTTGCCTCTGGAGAATTTACGCATTATTCGTGGGACAAAACTATATGAAGATCGCTATGCCTTAGCGATATTCTTAAACTACAGGAAAGATGGCAACTTTGGACTCCAAGAACTTGGATTAAAGAACCTGACCGGTAAGGAAAATATGAAAACTAGTGTATGATGATATAAATGTCCACAAGTGTGCATGCATGGAAGGGTCTGCAACATTTAACTGCATGCTCGTTTCATGAGAAAGGTGTCTCTGTGCTACCTTCACTTTTATTTACAGATATTACAAGTGCTGTGTAAAAGATAGCAGAATATTATATCTCAGCTGAACAGAAGTACACTCTAAGAAAATGCTCAGTGACTGAAAACAGAGATAGAAAGCAGGCTTAAGAATTCTGTTTGGTGGTTGCAGCTGGGTGGACCAGATCATCAAATGCCTGCGATAACGCCACAGTGCTCATGCCTGATAGAGCTTAGTAATGCTCAAGCTATTCCATCTAGTTCGACTAATCCTTAGATTTTTACAGGGTCACCTGAGTTTAAGAGAACAGTCTAATTTATTCAGTTTGAATTTCCCCCATTTAGTACCTCACCAAGCACCGTCACCAATTCTATGGATATTTTGGTGTCATCCATGGTATTTTTTTTTCATTGCTACAGACACACAATGCTAACAAACTAGAGTTATCATTTATATAGCAAACTTTACAATGATATTTTCCACTTCATGTTTGTTATAGTTCATACAGATTCTGATAGAATACTTTTTACATAATCATGAATTTTACTGAATATATCTATAGTTAAAATGTGCCAATAAAATATTCAAAGCTACTGTTGCAATTCAATAGCTTATGTTATAATTTACATGAAATCAATAACACATATACAAGTGTTACATAATCTATTCAGTGATTTATGCCTACTTGGGGTCCACTCAGTAAAATTTATGCACCTTGAAAAAATAAATACTTTGCCAAGAATACAATTGACATTGTTAACTTACTGAGATAATTTTTATTATTCACAATATATGTAGCGTATAGGTTTAAAGATGGGACTTTTAATTGTATAAACATCCAGACATGTGACATAAAATATGGAAATTTGGGGTACAAAAAGGAATAATGACAATGTCATGTGACATAATGATAGTGTGTTCAGAACAGTTGTTGTTGGGTTGATGGAATGATAATAAATGATTATGTTGAAAATGTATCAATTCCTATACCAACACTATTACTTCAATTTTTTTCTAGGATTTTTTTTCTACCAAACGAATGTCTTTTCAAACCTAATCACGACTTTCTTAAAAGTAATTTAATAAAAATTTAATAAATTAATAAATAAATTAAAAAAATTTTTTTGAAAATAAGCTGGTTAGGAAAAGGGAGCTGAATGACTCGAATTATAAATCTAAAAGAAGACAATACAACTAAAACTTACAACTTTACTTAGAAAGCATTGTGCTTCTTCCATGAATTTTCTATATTTATGTTAGGAAATAAAGTAATACAATCCTTTTTGATGTTATTATGATATTAGAATCTTCTTATTTTTAAAATTATTTTTATTTATTTACATTCCAGCCATTGTCCCCCCTTTCCCAGACTCCCTCCCACAGTCCCTCATCCCATCCCTCCTCGACCTTGCCTCTGAGAGGGTGCTCCCCTTCTCCCTCTACTTCCCCCTCCCCCACCCCTGCATCCTCCTTCCCTGGTGCCTCAAATCTCTGGAGGATTAGACATATCTCCTCCCACTGAGGCAAGACCAGGCGTTGCTCTGCTATATGTGTGTCAGGGGCTTCAGACCAGCCTGTGTATGCTCCCTGGTTGGTGGCTCCGTCTCTGGAAGCTCCCAGCATTCCTCAATGGTTGACAATGCTGCACTTCCAATGAGATCTCCCCTCCACTTTTGCTTCTTCAATCCTTCCCCTTATTCAACCACAGAGGTCCCCTACTTCAGTCCAATAGTTGGGTATAAGTATCTGCGCCTGTCCTAATCAGCTGATGGTAAGGCCTCTCAGAGGACAGCCATGCTAGGCTCCTGTCTGTCAGCACATTATAGTGTCAGTAATAGCGTCAGGCCTTGGTCCGCATCGCTCCCATGAGATGGATCCCAAATTGAGCCAATCACTGGACTGCCTTCCCTTCAGTTTCTTCTCCATTTTTTTTTTTTTTGTCCCTGTAGTTCCTTTACAGAGGGACAATTCTGGGTCAGAAGAGTCTCTCACCTCCCAGATCTCTGGTTATTTCTAGAGGGTCTCTCTACCTCCCACATCCAGAGGCTACATATTTCCATTCATTATCCTGACCCTCTGGGCTTCTCTCCTGTTTCGGGTACAATTAGCTCATTAAATTATTTTTCTCTCTCTATAAAAAAATCTTTAAATTTTTCTTCATATTCATTTCCATATTTAAGATTAGTACGTCTAAAATAATAACCAAAGGCTTTAAATAAAATTATGTCCCATTTAAGTATGTTTTAGCAACTGAATTAATTGCAGTATTAATTATGATTCATGCAACTGATTAATTTTTGTTACACTGACATAAAACACTATCACTCAAATAGTACTATGGTATTTCTTGTCATTTGTAGAAATGGTTAATTTTTTAATATTAAGAATTGATTATTTAGAATACCTGTGTTTATTTAGAATTTAGCATTACTCTAAAATATTGCATGCTCTAAAGTGTGACTGAAAGAACTATGTGATAAAATATATGGTGAAAATTCTGGGCATTGTAGACACTTTTCAAGTATTTGACTTAGTATGAGGCTGACATTAATGTCAAAATATTTGTGCAGTCACATGTTTTATAATGATGACTACAATTTGTAGAGTTATGACCTATGCAGAAATCAGTTGCATTTATGTATGATAATTTCTGAGAAACTGAAGACATCTAATTATGGATATAAAAAAAGAGTTTGGGGAAAGTTTGTTCTATTTTGGAAAGCTAAATACTTTATTTGATCTGCCTAGAATAAGAAGTAAATATTACAGATCACAATTCCATCTAGGTAAGGTGGGTTGATGCTTTTGAAAATGTATTGGTTTTATATTGTTTTCTATTGAGCTACAAAAGAATTTATAACTTTTAAAATTAGATTTTGTACAGAACTATGAGTTTTGCCCTAATTATAGTCTCATAAGAATAATTAACATTATTTAAAAACAAGTGTGCTAGCCTACCATGAGATATTTGACTAATGTATTAGATGTTTAACTGCAAATCACAGACTGCATCTTAAATGATCTGAATAGCACCTAATTGTGGGCAGGGGTGGTTACCAATGTGCATTTATAGACCTATACATGATTCTAATTATGGAGACTTTGAATCCACTGTCAAGAAGAATTAAAGTGTAGTTTCCAAAGTGCAATAGCACAATATCTAGTTAACCTTTTCACACTTCTTTAACAAAAGTAATTTTCATTCATCTATCATATGGAAGAAAGAGAAGGAGTTAGACAGAAACAGTATTCTTTTCATCGCACATTGGCAATTATACTCCAGGTTGGGTTCAGAGTCTAAAAACACAGTGAGCTCCAGGATTCAAAAGTGGATTAAATATACAAGAGGGGTGGACATGTATCCAGTTCATAGAATACCTGTCTTATATGCAAGAAGCTCGTGTTGGCTCCAGTTCCTCAATAAAGTTAGATATATCGACATATTCTCTTAGGTCACACCCATGGAACTAAGCTGGGAAAGAGTGTTAGAAACTCAAGTTTATTCTAAAATATTCAGCAAGTTAAGTTAGTAGCCAGCGTTGGCTATAAGAGAACGTATGTATAAAAAGAAAAAAAGTAATCACTTTAGACATGAGGAATATGCTATGATAAATATTGTTTCATTTTATCTAGTAACAACATTATTGCATGCAAACATTTGCAAAGATTGTGAGAGTTTATAGAGAATTTTAATTTCTTTAATTAATGAATGTATTTATTTATTTTACCTCCTAATGGCAGTTCTCTTTCCAGCCATATACCCTCAACATACCTTCACCCACTATCCCATCCACTTCACCAACCTTTTTCATCAGATAAAAGGAGGCCTTCTATGGATATAAATCAGCCATGGCATATCACATTGCAGTAGGACTAGGTACATCTTATCCTATTGAGGCTAGACAAGGCACCCCAGTTTGAGGAAATGCTACCAAAGGCAGGCAACAGTCAGAGACAACCCTTGCCCCTACTATTAGGAATCTCACATGAAGACCAAGCTACAGAACTGTTACATATGTTCAGAGGGCCTACATCAGTCACATGCATGGTCATTGGTTGGTTGTTCAATCTCTGTGGGCCCCATGGGCCCGAATTATTTGATTCTGTAGGTGTTCTTGTGGTATCCTGGACCCCTATGGCACCTTCATTCCTCCTCCTTTTTTGTAGGATTCCACAAGCTCTGCCTAATGCTTGGCTATTAGTCTCTGTATATATTTACATCAGTTGTTAGGTGAAGCATCTCTGATGAAGATTATGATAGGCTCCTGTCTGCAAGTATAGTAAGATATTATTAACATATCAGGGGTGGGCTCCCTCTCATAGCAAGTGTCTCAAGCTTGTCCAGTCATCAGTTGGCCATTCCCTCTATTTCTTCTCCATCTTTATCCCTGCACATTTTGTAGGCAGGATACATTGTAGGTCAAAGGTTTTGTGCCTGGGTTCATGTCCCAATCACTCTATTGAAAGTCTTCCATGGTTATGCGAAACGGCCAGGTCAGGTTCCATATCCTCTATTGTTATAGGTCTTAGCTAGGGTCACCTAATACATTCCTGGGGCTTTCCATTGCCTTAGATTTCTAGGCTGTCACAGTGATGCCCCCCCCCCAATTCAGTTCTCTCTCAGTCCTCTCTTCCTCTGTCCCAGACCCCCACCCAACCTGGTACCTCCTGTCCCTTCTTCTAATCTGTCCCCTAATCTGTCAACCCACCATGTCTATTCTATATCCTCTTACCACATACTATATTTTATTAATCTTAAATTTTTGTTTAAGCATTTGTAACAGAAATAACATCATAGTGGTTTGGGGAGAAAGAAGTAGATGCATGGCATAAAAGATTTTGGGATAAAGACTTCCACACTTGACATTGGAAATATGGCTTAGTCTGTAAATGGCTTGCTGTAAGAGGAACTGCTGTGACTCTCCAGAATCCATGTAAAATTCAGAGAATGGTGATGTATGTTTGTCATCTAAATGCTGAGAGATAGACATGCAGATCCCTGACCTTCACAGGGTAGATAATCTAGCTGAAATGGATAGCTCCAAACCTATAGGAGACAGTTTCAAAATTAAATGGGGAAGGCTGAGATTGGCTTCTTAAACTCCATATACGATTCTCACATGTGTATATGTATATATACAAAGAAACATACACACACATAAAATTTAAATGCTTTTGTGTGTGTTTATAGTATGTATATCTTATAAAATATTATTCACTATGTTGATATTAGTAAAAAATATGTTGAGAAAAATTGCATTTTCTTCCAGCAAGTTCTCTTATTATGTGCAAAGTAGATGTTTGGATATGGGAAGACTGTCAATGAAATTGTAGTGATTAGCTGCTGTTTGAGTATATATAAACTATAGCATTTTAAATGTAACTGAAGACAATATCTACTAAAAATTTTTTTTAAAAGCATATCTCTTGGACTGGTGTTCACTAAAAGCTGTTCCATTGATATAATACACCATAGAAAGGGAACCTTGATGAGGAATTGTTTGACTAGGGTGAGCTGGAAGTTATGAGTGTGATATTTTTTCCTAGTTGTGTCAATTTAGGTGGAAATACCCACCCTGAATATGGGCAGCTCCATTATGAGATGAGCCATAGATTGAATACAAATTGAGACAGCAGGCTAAGCACTAACATACATGTATATTAGTTGATTTTCTTGATCTTACCTTAGATATAGTATGGTCATTTTTCTCAAGCTCCTGGTACTGTGATTTCACTACTATGATGGCTTATAACTTGCAGTTTTCAGCTCAGATAAATCCCTTCCCCCAAGTTGCTTTCATAATGGAATTTTAACACAACATCAGGAAACAAAACCAAGCCAGTGGTCCTTTTGATTTTGTCAAAAGCATGAAATATAATTAAAATGCTTCCCCCCACCATGGTTAAACAGAAAAATGTGTTTAACTGCTGCCAATCACATCTCTGTGGTTGGTTGGTAGTAGCAGAACTAGAGTGGAGGAGAGGCCAAGAATAGACCAGGCAAATCCCAGCATTGTCTGGATACCCTGTTAACATAGCACATTCTTTCCTGTTTAGGGCAAAAATACATTTTGACCAGGGTACACAATCATGAATGGGTCAACCTCTCTAAAAGTCTTTGGAAATGTCACTTCTATTTAAGAGAGTATAGGCTTTAACCCAGGAGGACAGAACATTTGTACTAAGTTCATTAGGACATGGCTGTTGTCTTTACTAGTCATTCCCAGAGCTGATGTCCCACCAGCTCCTTCTTGTACGAACCATGTGTATGCAAATTCATGTCAAACTGTAATGTTGTATCTAAAATTTATAATCGTCTACATGTATGGTTAGTAACTTAACTTGTGTCAAAAAGGAGATTGAATTTATGACACATAATTACAACAATATATAATTACAAATTTAATCCATATTATAGTTGATAATTTGATTTTACATATATATTACAATTTATATAGATAGGAATCATTGAATAATACCTAAATTTGCATACATTTTCATTATGAAATTCTCTTTTATAATTTCTATGTATAATAAGCTATGCACAATTGCAATGCATATATCAATATGCTTATTAAATATCTCTTTTTGAGTATTTTAAATTGCAGATCATATATGGCAATAATTTATATTTCAAATCAATATCCTCAAGTTTTTTTCCTAGAGTCACTATTTTATTAATAATATAATCATTTGTGCAGTTTTCTACTGGATTATCATAATTAGACATTTATTTGAGATGTAAAGAAATAAAATATATAAAATAAATGTTATGTGCCAGTATTTTTGGAAATGCTCAACAATAATATAATGAACATATTATATTTTGTGGATTCTAGTAGCATAACACTGAACTGCATAGTGGAGTTAGACATAACTTTACACCTCAATGATGTAAAATTTAATCCAGAAATTGTGAGAATTACCATTGATAACTGAAATGCACATGGGACACTAATTAAAGTAGTATGTTAAACTAACACAATATCTATCTTCTAGTATTTAACATCCTCAGACCTCCTACATTATTCAGCAGTGCTCACATAAATCACTGGTATCAAAACAAGAAGACTACCTGTGCTTACTCAAAGAATGTCAAAGAGCAAGGATGTGGAGTCAGAATTCTCCGTTTAATGCTTATCTGTTCAGCACAGCCTGACAATCTCAGAAACTGAGTCTTTATCATGAGAATTGTGAATACTGTGTTATGCCACAGTCTCCTTGCAGGCAATAAAGGAAGAAAGCAGAGAACTGTCAACTACAGCACCTTTCACATAGACGGTAGAAAACCATAGTTTCCTGAGTTCCCTGATACTATTTCTGCTATTTCTGTCTTTTATTTCCTTTGTTTCAAGTCATTTCCTGAACTCCTCTGCCTATTCCTTCATATTCAGAAGGATTCCAGTTCAACTGCTGGAAGCTGAATGTGACTCGTTTAGGCAAAAAACTACTTCCATGTTCATAGTCTCTTCTGATACTCCTTAGAACTCTTTATTGTCTATGGCAGAGAGAAGCTCTAGGCTTTGCTTCCTCTGCTCTCTAAACAGGCACTGTCTACCTCTCAGCACCAGCTTAATACCCTGTTCCTTATGCACAGGCACATTGCCCCAGGCCTTCCTTTTAAATCCCATCACCACATTTGCCCTTCATGGGCCCTGACATTTGTCTTGACCTAGACAAAAGACATACTCATTCTTGTTCTTTTTCTGACACTAGACTTGTGGAGCATCCTTCAACTGTTCTGTGAAAGGGCATAGAGCTGTTGAAGTGGGGTCAACCTGGCCACTTTAGGAACTGTGACTGAATAGAATGCTTGTCAAAGGCACACCTCACATTGACATTAGGACACCTACTCAGAATATTCTGATATTTGGGGAAAGAATATCTCAACAATTCTCTCAGCTAAAGGATAGACTCCTTGGAAGTGATCATATCAAGTCAAATTTGTAGTGAACATCCTGTGAAGCAGAGAATCAGTCAGAAGAGTGGCAGTTTCTTGTGAAGAGTCTGTAATTTGTAGAAACGATACTTCAATCAATGCTCTTATAAAATACTGTTTGCTTGTCATGTCAGACAGTGTGAATTGACTAGAAGGAAAAAGCATAATGTTCTATTTATATTGGAGAGAAAATAGTAATATATTTAAAGACTAGAAGTTAATTATGGAATCAAAGAGTTGTAACTGTCATTCTTTTGTCACCCTCGTTCTCTCCAAACCCAAAGGTTTAGACAACTGGTAACTGAATGTAAGGAATGGCATGAGGGAAATAAAAACTTCTATCATCTTTACCATTAATTAGGAAGCGTAGTGACCACAATGAAATGAATTTTGGCAGGGGCTACGGGAGGGGGGGTTGGGGGGGGGGTACTAGATAGGTTTTCCACAGAATGCACTCATAACTTCTTCTGGTCTATAGTCTTTTAGTAATGCCTAATAAAATGGTGTGCTTGGGTGTGGGGCATCAGAGATAACTCACTAGTGAAACATACTTATTATTCTTTCAAAGTACCTCAATTTTATCCCAAGTAGCCCAGTTACAAACTAAAACACTCTGCAACTCCAGATCCAGGGAATCTGACAACTTTTTCTGGTCTCTGTGGACCTTGCGTAACATGGTACACAGACTTACGTGTCGGCATAACCATAAACAAAAGTAAATATATTAACTATAAATCAGAGTGCTCATAACCTCTTTCATGCTCAGGGATCCTGTATAAAATGCACTGTTTGAAATCAATCTTATTAAATACTTGAAGTGTCTTTCAGAATACCTTTGGGACATTTAATGTTATGATGGCCTCTCACGACTATACAATACATAGATTTTTTTAAGGTTGAGTTTTATTTCAGTAAAACAATATCTGTATGCTTCTTTTCATAAGGGAAGGCATAGAATTTACAAGACAAGAAAAAGGACATATAAGTTAGACCTTTGCTAAAACTCATTTAATGAGCTAGTATGCTTGTTTAGGGTACTTCTACTAAAGGAAACTTTGGTCCTCAGGATCCTAGGAGCAGTAAAAGGGTTGCCTACTTCTCACTAAGGCACTGAGATTCTAAAACAGAGATATTGCTGTTTATATCAGAATGCTCACACCTCCTCCTTTACCTCAGAATAATAGCAGAATAATAATAATTTTGTACCTTTTGAAGACCTGAACTATGGAGAAGTGACAAATTTACCATGTCTCCTTCCAGACACCAAGGAAAGAATAGCAGTGCTGGGGTGAAGACCTCTGGTTTTCCAGCCAAAGTTTATAAATACTGTTTAGAAATAACCCATCTCTATCATTGGAAAGAACAAAGGCTGAATACAATCACATCCATGTCTTTGTTATAAATGTCTCAGGTTTAATTACAGAAGGCAGGCCACACTAGACAGATTCCAAACCTTTCTCTGAGCTACAAGAACTTAGAAAAAGGTCTTCGACTTTACTGAGCATATGTATAGTATACATTGTTACTGAGGTTTTTATTCAGTATGAAACACCCCCATTGTGCCTTTTGCTCCTACTTTACATGCTGTCCCATGATGGTGACCTGACAAACATTTGTCTGGAAATTTGATTGTATCTGTGGAAATCCAGCCTACCGTCCTATAACTGTACAGTGCACCATGTTCTACAATCTCCAAATCTGTTTCTTTGTGTTCTATTATTTCCAAGAATTATTTAAGACAGTTTCTCCAAACTCACAATTAAAGAAATACTAAATTCCTTGTAAATAAAAACAGATCAATCTTCAAGTCTTAAAGGGTATGTATCAGAAAGAATTATTGCTAAGATGTTTGTATAATGTTTGTTTATATGATTAATGGTAAGTTGGCAAGAAAATACAAGCAAATGTACAGAATGTCAGTAATGCAGGTACTGATTTGATTTAAATGTAAGAACTCTATGAACTCATTCTATTGTCACTTCAACTGAATTGTAGATAATTTTTCCGTAAATGTTATTAGCTTGTGAACCATTATCGGCAAGCATATTAATTGATTCAATATTACTGGAAAAGTTTCAAGATTCTTTTCAAAAGTTAGGTCAATTCAAATAGTCATTAATTTGATTTATTCTATTTGTATATTCAAAACACTGTGCTAAATATGAGATATTCTAAGTTATCTCTATATACCTGTCTACTTGTGGTAAATATTTTGTTTTTGTCAAATATTTACCTTTTGGCTGTAGTGTATAAGAATAGGGAAGTGCTTTTCTAAATCTTGATTAATATGATTTCTGCAGTCAAGTGCATCTGCCATGCAAGGAGCCTTCAGTTTCATATGCTGCATTCTCTTCCATATGGGAATTTCTGTGAGGAAGATATATTTACATTGTCCTGTACAATGATGTAGTCAGTTGCCATATATAACAATTGAATTAAGGCTAGTACACCTGAGGAAATTGATTATAATTTATGTAATTATAGTTACTTAAGTCATGTGGAGTACATGTCAATAGTGTTACTCAGTGTAGTACCTCAGGAGTAACATGCTTTATTTAAGCCAAGGTAATAAACAAGTAATGACAAACAGGATAACTGGGATGATGAGAGAATTGCTCCAGGTCTGACTCCTTCAGTCAAGTCCTTTTCTGAGGCAAGTGATTCTACTTCCTAAGTCTCAGTGGCCTCAGCTTCCCTAAGCACTGTGATAACTCTAAGCTGTCACATAATTTTAAAAGATGTAATTAACATTGTGTGTGTGTGTGTGTGTTAGAGAGATGGCTGAGGAATTAAGAATGGACTGTTTTTTGGTGTTTGCTTGTTTGTTTGTTTGTTTGTTTGTTTCAGAGTACCTGAATTCAGTTCCCAGCACCCACATGATGGTCCATAAATATCCATAACTCTAATTCTTAAGGATTCAATGTAGTCTTCTGTCTCATGTGGCAGGTACCCATGTAATGAAAATACATATATCGAGATAAAATATTTATATAATGCAGTTACTAAAATGTTTAAATTATTTATTAATTAATTTATTTATTTTAACTTTTCACCTCTCTTGATTGTATCTGTGGTATGTTTTAATAATCTGGTCTGCATTTTTATGAACAACTTTGCTTTATATACCACATATTTTGTGTTATTTAAGGTTTGGCTAAAGTTTCAAATACCAAGAGTTGTATATTGTCTATTAGATGCCTTAAGAGATTACCATGCAGTTGGGAATGCTCTTTCTCTAGCTTTTCCAGTTAAAGGAATTTATTTGGATATAAATCCTCCAGTTCAAACTTTCTTTTCTTTTGTTTGTTTGTTTATTTTAATAAGGTATTTTCTTCATTTATATTTCCAATGCTATCCCAAAAGTCCCCCATACTCTACCCCTCCCCAACAATCCTACTCACTCGCTCCCACTTCTTGGCCCTGGCGTTCCCCTGTACTGAGGCATATAAAGTTTGCAAGACTGATGGGCCTCTCTTTCCAATGATGGCTGACTAGGTCATCTTCTGATACATATGCAGCTAGAAACACAAGCTCGGGGTGGGGTACTGATTAGTTCATATTGTTGTTCCACCTATAGGGTTGCAGACACCTTTAGCACCTTGGGTACTTTCTCTAGCTCCTCCATTGGGGGCCCTGTGATCCATCCAATAGCTAACTGTGAGCATCTACTTCTGTGTTTGCTAGGCCCCGGCATACCTCACAAGAGACAGCGATATCTGGGTCCTTTCAGCAAAATCTTGCTAATATATGCAATGGTGTCAGCGTTTGAAGGCTGATATTGGGATGGATCCCCGAGTATGGCAGTCTCTAGATGGTCCATCCTTTCGTCTCAGCTCCAAACTTTGTCTCTGTAACTCCTTCCATGGGTGTTTTGTTCCCAATTCTAAGAAGGGGCAAAGTGTTCACATTTTGGTCTTTGTTCTTCTTGAGTTTCATGTGCTTTGCAGATTGTATTTTGTATCTTGGGTATTCTAAGTTTCTGGGCTAATATCCACTTATCAGTGAGTACATATCATGTGAGTTATTTTGTGATTAGGTTACCTCACTCAGAATGATGCCCTCCTGGTCCATCCATTTGCCTAGGAATTTCATAAATTCATTCTTTTTAATAGCTGAGTAGTACTCCATTGTGTAAATGTACCACATTTTCGGTATCCATTCCTCTGTTGAGGGACATCTGGGTTCTTTCCAGCTCTGGCTATTATAAATAAGGCTGCTATGAACATAGTGGAGCATGTGTCCTTCTTACCGGTTGGAACATCTTCTGGATATATGCCCAGGAGAAGTATTGCTGGATCCTCGGGTAGTACTATGTCCAATTTTCTGAGGAACCTCCAGACTGATTTCCAGAGTGGTTGTACAAGCTTACAATCCCACCAACAATGGAAAAGTGTTCCTCTTTCTCCACATCCTTGTCAGCATCTGCTGTCACCTGAATTTTTATCTTAGCCATTCTGACTGGTGTGAGGTAGAATCTCAGGGTTGCTTTGATTTGCATTTCCCTGATGATTAAGGATGCTGAACATTTTTTTCAGGTGCTTCTCAGCCATTCGGTATTCCTCGGGTGAGAATACTTTATAAGACACATAAGTCTTTTAGCTCTGAGCCCCATTTTTAATGGGGTTATTTGATTTTCTGGAGTCCACCTTCTTGAGTTCTTTATATATATTGGATATTAGTCCCCTATCTGATTTAGGATAGGTAAAGATCCTTTCCCAATCTGATGCTGACCTTTTTGTCTTATTGACGGTGTCTTTTGCCTTACAGAAGCTTTGCAATTTTATCAGATCCCATTTGTCTATTCTCTATCTTACAGCACAAGCCATTGCTGTTCTATTCAAGAATTTTTCCCCTGTACCCATATCTTCGAGGCTTTTCCCCACTTTCTCTTCTATAAGTTTCAGTGTCTCTGGTTTATGTGGAGTTCTGTGATCCACTTAGATTTGACCTTAGCACAAGGAGATAGGAATGGATCAAGTCACATTCCTCTACATGATAACCACCAGTTGTGCCAGCAGCATTTGTTGAAAATGCTGTCTTTTTTCCACTGCATGGTTTTAGCTCCCTTCTCAAAGATCAAGTGACCATAGGTGTGTGGGTTCATTTCTGGGTCTTCAGTTCTATTCCATTGGTCTACTTGTCTGTTGCTATACCAGTACCATGCAGTTTTTATCACAATTGCGCTGTAGTAAAGCTTTAGGTCAGGCATGGTGATTCCCCCAGAGGTTCTTTTATCATTGAGAAGAGATTTTGCTATCCTAGGTTTTTTGTTATGCCAGATGAATTTGCAAATTGCCCTTTCTAATTCGTTGAAGAATTGAGTTAGAATTTTGATGGGGATTGCATTGAATCTGTAGATTGCTTTTGGCAAGATAGCCATTTTTACTGTATTGATCCTGCCAATCCATGAGCATGGGAGATCTTTCCATCCTCTGAGATCTTCTTCAATTTCTTTCTTCAGAGACTTGAAGTTCTTATCATACAGATCTTTCACTTCCTTAGTTAGAGTCACCCCAAAGTATTTTATATTATTTGTAAATATTGAGAAGGGTGTTGTTTCCCTAATTTCTTTCTCATCCTGTTTATCCTTTGTGTAGAGAAAGGCCATTGACTTGTTTGAGTTAAATTTATATCCAGCTACTGGGCTGAAGTTGTTTATCAGGTTTAGGAGTTCTCTGGTGGAATTTTTAGTGTCATTTATATATACTATCATACCATCTGTAAAAAGTGATATTTTGACTTCTTCCTTTCCAATTTGTATCCCCTTGCTCTGGCTAGGACTTCAAATACTATGTTGAATAGGTATAGAGAAAGTGGGCAGCCTTGTTTAGTCCCTGATTTTAGTGGGATTGCTTCCAGCTTCTCACCATTTACTTTGATGTTGGCTACTGTTTTTCTGTAGATTGCTTTTATCATGTTTAGGTATAGGCCTTGAATTCCTGATCTTTCCAAGACTTTTATCATGAATATATATGTTGGATTTTGTCAAATGCTTTCTCCACATCTAATGAGATCATCATGTGATTTTTGTCTTTGAGTTTGTTTATATAGTGGATTACGTTGATGGATTTCCGTATATTAAACCATTCCTGCATCCCTGGAATGAAACCTACTTGGTCAGCTTGGATGATTGTTTTGATGTGTTCTTGGATTCGGTTAGCGAGAATTTTCTTGATTATTTTTGCATCGATATTCATAAGGGAAATTGGTCTGAAGTTCTCTATCTTTGTTGGGTCTTTCTGTGGTTTAGGTATCAGAGTAATTGTGGCTTCATAGAATGAATTGGGTAGAGTACATTCTGTTTCTATTTTGTGAAATAGTTACTCTGCACTAAACCCATCTGGTCCTGGCTTTTTGTTGTTGTTGTTGTTGGGAGACTATTAATGACTGCTTCTATTTCTTTAGGGGATATAGACTGTTTAGATCATTAACCTGATCCTGATTTAACTTTGGTACCTGGTATCTGTCTAGAAATTTGTTCATTTCAACCAGGCTTTCCAGTTTTGTTGAGTATAGCCTTTTGTCAAAGGATCTGATGGTGTTTTTGGATTTCTTCAGGATCTGTTGTTATGTCTCTCTTTTCATTCCTGATTGTGTTAATTAGGATGCTGTCCCTGTGCCCTCTAGTGAGTCTGGCTAAGGGTTTATCTATCTTGTTGATTTATTCAAAGACCCAGCTCCTCCTTTGGTTGATTCTTTGAATAGTTCTTCTTGTTTCCACTTGGTTGATTTTGCCCCTGATTTTGATTATTCCTTGCTGTCTACTCCTCTTTGGTGAATTTGCTTCCTTTTGTTCTAGAGCTTTTAGATGTGTTGTCAAGGTGCTAGTGTGTGTTCTCTCCAGTTTCTTTTTGGAGGCACTCAGAGCTATGAGTTTTCCTCTTAGAAATGCAGGCACTAGGTAGGGAGCAGAAACTGGGGGCATAGCCAACCAATAATCGCTCAACTTGAGGGGAAGACTCTTAAGGAAAGTGAATTAAAAGCTGATTGGCTGCCTGAGCTTCTCAGTGAGAGGTTGCCTTTATTTTACTTGATATAAGATTGTCCAGCTCCCTGTGGTATTATGGAGAAGGGAGGGGGTTCTGATCCAAATAAGGTAAAAGAAAACTAGCTGTGAACAATCAAGCAAGAATTCACTTATTCTCTTTTGTTTCTGGGCTAAAGATGTGAGTAGATGCTTGATTTTCTTCCTTTTCCTCCCTGAAATGATGCACTATAACTTAGTGTCATAAGACACATAAGTCTTTTCTTTGTCTAGATGCTTTTTGGGGGTATTTTATCATTATACCAGAAATGAGCTTAGGACACTGTGTTACCAAGCCGTCCAAGTGTCTGTAGAGAGTTCCCTTTCTTCACCCCCTATTTACTTAATGATAATCATGATTAGAGAGAAGCAGCTTCTTGTCCAGATATGAAGATACATCATTCCTCCTTAGAATAGGGAACAAAATATCCATGGAAGGAGTTACAGAGACAAAGTTTGGAGCTAAGACAAAAGGATGGACCATCCAGAGACTGCCCCACCCTGGGATCCATCCCATAATGAGCAACCAAACGCAGACACTATTGCATATGCCAGCAAGATTTTGCTGAAAGGACCCTGATATAGCTGTCTCTTGTGAGACTATGCCAGTGCCTGGCAAATACAGAAGTCGATGCTCACAGTCAGCTATTGGATGGAACACAGGGCCCCCAATGGAGGAGCTAGAGAAAGTACCCAAGGAGCTGAATGAGTCTGCAATCTTATAGGTGGAACAACAATATGAACTAACCAGTACCCCCAGAGCCCGTGTCTCTAGATGCATTTGTAGCAGAAGATGGCCTAGTCGGCCATCATTGGGAAGAGAGGCCCCTTGGTACTGCAAACTTTATATGCCCCAGTACAGGGTAATGCCAGGGCCAAGAATTGGGAGTGGTTGGGTAGGGGAGCAGGGCAGGGGGAGGGTATAGGGAACTTTCAGGATAGCATTTGAAATGTAAATAAAGAAAATATCTAATAAAAAAGAAAATATCCAATAAAAATTGAATAAAAGAAAAAGAAAAGAAAATATATAAGCCCAATGTTTTCTAAGTTATGAATGTTATAAACCAAGAAACTTTAGTTATTATTTTTCTAATACAATTTAAGTGATTCATTTAATCATAAGCAAAATAAGTGAACAGATAGTTCAAATAGGGAAAATAATTCCTCCTTTTAATAATCTCCTTTAAAATATGTTCTTAATTTACACCAGTTAAATGGGAATATTGAGGGGCCAATGATTGCAAAGAGAGCATCTTTCTTCTCTTCAGCATTACTCCAAGTAAAGACAACGATGGATGTTTTACACCAGCTCTGAAATGCTTCTTTTCTTTATGCTACAAATTATTTAATTTCCTTGTAAGTTGAGTCATTTTGCTTGACTTGTGGCATTATAGTAACCATAAGTATCATGTTTATTGAAAATGTAAGGGAAAATCTGTTAACTTTATTGCCTTCTAAAACCACACCTATTTGCTCGGCTTCATTTGTCTTTGTGATGTCAAGTAAAGGTTTCAATGGAATAAAATGTTGATTCCCAAGTCAGCAATTTTGAATTTCAATCTACTCTGCAAGCAAAGAATAGAAACTTGAGCTTGATTTTAAAATATCAGTTTTAGAATATTATAGTGGCTGTTGACAGAAGAAAGAATATATCTTGACACTTATCTCATTCTCTTAACTTCATTGTTTCATGTTAACTGTAAATATTTTAGATAAAAACATATACATGATGATAATCTAATGAGATTTTCATTATAAAAGGCATGAGTCTTATTATTTTTATAATCAAAATACTTTAGACTTCATATCATTTTTTTCTAATGTAGTTTATTTGAAACAATTTTAACTATGTGAATTATGAGAAGTAATTTGAGAAAATTCTAATATTTAATTGATTTTAACTTCATCTACAAAGTTATTCTAAGAAATCTATAAGCTGAACAGTTAGGAAGAAAGAATAGAGCCTAAGATATGGACCCTATTGAGAACTGTATCAATAATAACATCAATAATTAATCAACATTATTCATTAGAAATAGTTTACAAATATTAGCTTGGTTCGTCATTATGAGACCCCTCTCTAAACTACAGGTTTAACTAATACCTACATGACAAACAATAATTCATAAAACAGAAACGCGCATCCTGATATCAAAGCTCCTGATATTCCTTTTACTACCGTGCTATAAAAAGTCTGAGAATAAGGAGGTCATAGAGAGGTAACCAAACACTGTAATTATGGCCTGTTCAATAGTAGGTAATTCACTCCTGGTACTGTAAATACATGCAAGCTTTTATACATGGGGAGGTGCCAGGACTGAGAACAGGACCTACTATGGCCACTTCCCTAAAGCAGTGTAATTTGTAACTGACATGAATTTCAAACAGGTAAGGTGGGGATACATAGAATTATTCGTGAAGTACTGATACTACATTCACTGGCAGAACTTCTATTTTTTTTTTTTTTATGTTGACAAGAGCTAGCTCATTTTTCACGTTAACTGGGAAGTCAAAAGACTCAAGGAAGATCAGGGTTGTGTGTATAGAATGTTTCTTTTGACTTTATTGGCCTGATTATGTATTGTGAACTAAAATTACTTGGTATTATTTTTAAAGGAATTGATTCCTAAACAGAGTATTTGCTTCATTTTAGCACTATAAAGTACAAAATACATAATGATTCAACGTGGGGTGAGTATATTGTATTCCCTGAGAAGATGTGACATGTAAGTCTAACATGACATCTTTTAGTTTAGTGGTAAATGATTTGGACATGGTTGAAATGAAGCAAAAATTGCAAACTTGAATATATATCTGTGAGCTTACTATATTTGCTAGTCACTGCAAATCAAGTTTAGTCTTTTTAAAGCAGACAGTAAAATGTTACTCTTAATCAGATTAATTAATACACTAGCCACAAAAACAACCCTTTCGCTGGCTTAGTTTTTAAAATAGATACCATTACACTAACTAAATTAATATCTTAGTCTATTTTGATAAAGAATAGACCCCCTTTAATATATATAAGAGGACATGCCTAGATACTTTATATCCTGTATTTTAAATAAAATATGAGTTCCTTATTCCTGTCTTCTGTCACTAGTGTAGTAAATTTTGCTTCCTGGTATATATCTATGTAGAAGGATTTTAAGATGAACTCTTCTACTGGTTTATTTATAGTCTCCCTGACTCTGTCTCTGTGTCTTCCTGTCACTGTGTCATTGTGTCTCTGCTCTGCCTGTATTTCCTGTCTTTCTTGTCTCCCTCTCCTTTGTCTTCCTCCTTCCTTCCTTTCCTCCCTTCCCATCCCCTCTCCTTTCCTTCTCTCTTCCTCCCTTTCTTTCTCTCTCTCCCTTTCTCTCTCTCTCTCCCTTCCTCCCCCCCCCTCTCTCTCTCTCTCTCTCTCTCTCTCTCTCTGTGTGTGTGTTTGTGTGTGTGTGTGTGTGTGTGTGTATGTGTGTGTGTGTGTATGTGTGTGCGCACGAGAGAGAGTACACATGCCTGTTTGTATGTTCCCTGGTGTGTGAAAGTTAGAGGACACCCTCAGGGTCAGATCTAGTCTTATGCCTTATTGTCTGTGATGTAGCTTATTGACTGCTTGGTCATTGTTAGCTTCCAGGGATTCTCCTACCCCCACTCCCACTTGGTCACAGAAGCACTGGGATTGCAGATGTGTGCCACTGCTTCTGGCTGTACATGCATTCAACTAATGATCTTGTACCTGCAAAGCACTTACTTTACTCACCTAACCATCTCTCCAGAACCATTGGGTTTGATAATCACTTGACTTAATTCACTTTTAAAATGGAATGGTATCTAAGGAAGTCACTTTTGATAAAAGCAGTAAGAGACTTTTAAATTACTAATTTTTTAAGTGTGCATTCTTTTTTATTGGATATTTTATTTATTTACATTGCTAATGTTATCCCGTTTCCCCTCAGGAACCCCCCTATCTCATCCTTCCTTCCCCTACACCACCCACTCACTCCAGCCTCCCTGCCTTGGTATTCCCCTATACTGGGGCATCGACCCTTCACAGGACCAAGGGCCTCTCCTCCCATGGATGTCCGACAAGGCCATTATCTGCTACATATGCAGCTGGAGCCATGGGTCCCACCATGTGTACTCTTTAGAAGGTGATTTAGTTCCTGGGAGCTCGGGGGCGGGGGGCGGGGGGAGGGCAGGTACAGCAGTCTCTGGGTGGCCTTTCCTTCAGTCTCTTCTCCACACTTGAACTTCATGTGGTCTGTGAATTTCTATCTTGGTTATTCTGAGCTTTTGGCTAATATCCACTTATCAGTGAGTGCATATCATGTATGTTCTTTTGTGACTGGGTTACCTTGCTCAAGATGATATTTTCTAATTCCACCCATTTACCTAAGAATTTCATGAATTCATTGTTTTTAATAGCTGAGTAGTACTCCATTGTGTAAATATATCACATTTTCTGTATCCATTCCTAAATCATGCAAATTCTAGGGGCACAATATAAAATTGGTTCATTTTTGTATAATATTTAAGATAAACACCATGTTATTTTGAGTTCACATGTTATTCACTGAAAATAATTATGATGAAAAAAATCTACAAATCTGCCAGGCAACGGTGGTGCACTCCTTTTATCCTAGCACTTGGAAGGAAGAGGCAGGGGGATTTCTGAGTTTGAGGCCAGCCTGGTCTACAGAGTGAGTTCCAGGACAGCCAGGGCTGCACAGAGAAACCCTGTCCAAAAAAAAAAAAAAAAAAAAAGAAAAAGTATGAATCAATGAGTAGACTTCCTTTTAAATACAGTGAATAAATTGGAATAAATAAAAATAAAGAGCTCCATATACTTATTGGAAAATGTACAGAATTATAGGATGCAATGCCAACGACTCTGAAGATTACCTATCCCTTGATACTGTTGAACTTGATTCCCAGAGAATTTAAATAATTGAGTAAATATGAGAAGTGCTTTGTCATACCATTATTCATGTGCTCTTTCTGAAATGTGATTTGATAAGACACTAGAGAGAAAGGAGTACAAAAATAATTTTAAGGAAGCATGTACCACTGCATGTGCACATTCTCATTGGTCAATGGAAAGAAAAGAAACACTGCAAATGTTTGTGTAAATCAGTTTGTTCACATATAGCTGTATTATAAGCTCAGATCACCACATGTCTATAAAATATTATTAAATTTGATGCTATATCTGATAACTGTTTCTTTTGTCTTTCCAAGTAATACAGAAGGGGTAATAACATTGTGTTTTATATACCCGTAGCTGTATGGTTTCTACATCATAAGAAGGAAGGGAAGGGAAGAATAGCAGTGAACTTTGCCCCTGATAACACTGCCCTCTTGCAGAATCTGTGGCTGGACAACTATATGTGCACTACACTGTCATCTCATGTCCTTAGAAATTAGATGTCATAGTGATACATTTTTCTAATTAAAATTCTATCATATTTCAAATGGTCCTTCGTGGTGTTCAGGGAAAGGAGCTGGAACAAGAATTACTGTTTGGCTAAAATACCATTAGGAATTAAGAAAGCCTAATTATCATGTGTACTAAAAACATATGAGTTCATAAGATGTCACCTCCTCTGTGATGTTACTGAAGATTAATGCATAATTTAAGTATTCATCAATAATTTTATGTACCCAATACTATTGTTAAGGGGAAATTTACTTCTCTCACATTTCATTGATCACTAAGTATAAAATATGAAAAACAAATTAAAGCAATAGCATTAGATGAGCCAGTTTCATAGCAATTTAATCTCCTATATAAGATTACTGGTGAGATTTTGATTGTAAATTTTATTTGATTTAAATATTAACACCCTTCTTTGATGTTCAAAAAGCACTCTGAAATGAGATATAATCAGTATTATATTATTATTACATTAACAGAAATTATATAGAAGGTTCTAAATAATAGTATACTTGTCAATAGCGTGTTTGTTAATGTACAATCATAGCTTCAAATGACTTTCTATCTAAAACTATTTCTAGTTATAATTGCAAATGATTATCTAAGCTACCAGGTGCTGAACCATAAGAAGTCCTTAGGAAATATCAGTGCATGGAATTAGTGAGATACAAAAGAAAAAACAACCAAAAGTATGCACATATCTACAGTGTTTCTTAAATAATAGCCAAAGTTTGTTGAATGCTGCAAGTTTTAGGTGTCTTGTTAAGACTACTCCCTCACTCAGGATGATATCCTCCAGATCCATCCATTTGCCTAAGAATTTCATAAATTTGTTGTTTTTAATAGCTCAGTAGTACTCCATTGTATAAATGTATCACATTTTCTGTATCTATCCCTCTGCTGAGGGACATCTGGGTTCTTTCTAGCTTCTGGCTATTATAAAAAAAAGACCTCTTTTCTAATGAACATAGTGGAATATGCATCATTATTACATGTTAGAGCATTTTCTGGGTATATGTCCAGGGGTGGTATTGCTGGGTCCTCAAGTAATATTATGTCCAAATTTCTAAGGAACTGCCAAACTGATTTCCAGAGTGATTGTACCAGCTTGAAATCCCACCAGCAATGGAGGATATCATCCTGAGTGAGGTAAACCAATCACAAAAGAATGCACATGATATGTGCTCACTGATAAGTATATATCAGCCCAGAAGCTTGGAATAGCCAAGATACAATTCACAAGCCACATGAAACTCAAGAAGAAGGAAGACCAAAGTGTATATACTTTGATCCTTCTTGAAAGGGGGAACAAAATACCCATGGAAGGAGTTACAAAGTGTGGAACAGGGGATACATTCCATAAACAAGCACCAAACCCAGACACTATTGTGGATGCCAAGAAATACTTGCTGACAGGAGCCTAATATAGCTGTCTCCTGAAAGGCTCTGCCAGTGCCTGACAAATACAGAAATGGATGCTCACAGCCATCCATTGGACTGAGCACAGTGTCCCCAATAAAGGAGCTAGAGAAAGGCCCTAAAGAACTAAAGGTATTTGCAGCCCCATAGGAGAAACAACAATATGAACTAACCAGTACTCCCAGAGCTCCCAGGGACTAAACCACCAACCAAAGAAAAGACATGGTAGGACTCATGGCTCCAGCTGTATATGTAGCAGAGGATGGCCTAGTTGGTCATCAATGGGAGAAGAGGACCTTGGTCCTGTGAATGTTCTATACCCCACTGTAGGAAAATGTGAGTGCCAGGAAGCTGGAGTGGGTGGGTTGGTGAAAAAGGGGAGGGGAAGGGAATAGGGTGTTTTTGGAGGAGAAACAGGAAAGGGGATAACATCTGAAATGTAAATAAAGAAAATAACACTTCAACTGAGGAAATAAAAGAGAAATTTCCATTTACAACATATGATTGGGAAACAATGTTTTTCTTTCTTAATTTTACTTCACTTAAATTAATTTTTTCCATTTTTCTGCACATGACATATTCTTTGAAGCTGAATAATATAAATACAAAGGTTTTCTTTATGTTATAAAAATACTAGGCTGAGTTTATAATTTGCTGTGAACAACATTATAATATAAATATCAATATGCAATATCTCTGTTGTATACGATTGGATCTACAACTCAGGATTCTAATTGCAGGATCATCTGATAGTTGTATTTTAGGTTTTGAGCACCTGACACTAATTTTTGTCATCGCTTCAGAAGTACAAAGAGGTTACCTCAGCATGCATCCTTGTCAGACTGTTGCTTGTTTCTCTGTGACCTTTATTCTCTTTGAGATGAGATAGAACTGGAGTTGAGTTTTGATTTGCTCTTCCCTGCTGACTCAGAGTATTGAACATTTTGTCATCTATTTATTGCCCATTTCTCTTTCTTTTGAGACCTGTGGGTTCCATTCATTTGCCTCTCTATTGACTGGATGCTTCCTGTGGTTTGCTGTTCAGGCTTTGAGTTCTTTACATATTCTTGGCAATAAGTCTTGGTTCAATATAATGAATCGGTGACAAATAATTTTCCTGGTTGTGTCAGCCATCTTTTTACTGTGGCAATTGTTTCTTGGTAGATTTTGAACTCCATGGAAGTTCATTTGTCAGTCAGTTATTGTTTCATCAGCTATAGATGTCATAGTCAGAAGTTTGTATTTCTGTTTATGCTTAGTTCTTGTACCATTTCATTCTGTGCACTCAAAATTTCAAGTCTTGTATTAAAGTCTTGATCCATTTTGAATTAAATTTTATGGAGTGAATGGAGAAAGAATCCAGTTATTATACTCTACATATGGATATTCAGTATTCGGGGGATTTTGGAAAGTATGTTTTTAGTATCTTATCAAAAAAAAAAGGATAGCTAAGTAGCCTGTATGCCTATAATAATAAAGATGGAATTTTAGATGATAGAAAATACACACTGCCTTTCCAATCAAGCAAACATGAAACAGAGAAATATTGAGTTTTCAAGCCTGATGATTAGAATTTAATACTCTTTCTTTAACAAAATGAAAACTTAAAATCACTTAAGTTTTAGGGCTTAGTATATCAATCTGAGAAGAAGAAGTAATTGAAAATAGTAAAAAAAAAAATGCATAGCACAGTGTTTAGGAGAAACTAGATATTAGTTCAATTTTTGTTACTATAAGCCTCATACAGATCTGAATAGAGTAATGGCATGTGAGATAATTTTTAATCCTTGATACATCTGTATAAGGTTTGCCATTTATTGCGTCCTTCTTCAAGATACAGTTAAGCTGAGCAAAGTAGATCCACACCAGAAAACATAGACTTACCTCATTTATTTCTTGGAGACTATGTCTGACAGCTAGCTTTCAGTTCCAAAGTGAAAAAATATATTTTACCCCTTCCCTTTCCTGTGATTACTTAATGATAACTACTACCTACCTATATTCCTGGAGACTTTAAAATAAAATGTGATTCATGTTTTTTAATGATCATTTTCCCCCATAGTAGCAGGTTCATGACATTACCCTTTACAATTCAACAGAGAATGTCAGTGTATTTTTGTATCATGAACCCTTCAGAAATGAACTTCAAGCACATAATTAAACATCTAACTCCACATGAACAACTAGAGACTTCTGTCAAAGTTCAATTTCTCACTTTGTATGTATTCCCTCACATAGTGGTATCAATGAGCTATGGTAATAATAACCCCATAGGTTTATGTTCAGCAACACGTCATTAAAATAGAATGATTATCATTTAATAAAAAAGCAGGTGCAAATATTTTAAAATATTCAAAATATATCAAATGAATTTTAGGGAGAATTAAATAACATGAATGGGGCAAAAAAAAAAAAAAAAGCTATTTAAGCCAGCCAAAGCTTCCTCGATGTAAAAAAAAGAAATCACTTCATTATTGTTTATTTCTTAATGTCTTAGTTTCCCTCAAAGAGCTAAAATGCCCACGTAAGATTAAGCTTCTAGTTAAGCTAAGAATTTACATCCCTAGAGATAGCTTCTATACTGTATTTGAAACTCATTCATTATTACTTCCTTTGAGTGATCATTATATAAGAATGAGAGAATTTATTGCCTAGAAATTCCATACTTCATGCTACATAAGTAGAAATACCAGGCAATGATTCACTTCTCCACGTGAGGTGGCCTTTCATTAAAATTTTCACTACATATCTTTAAATGGCAATCCTCTTGTTTTTATAACACACATTATTTAGGGCTTCTGATAATAATCAAAGCATGCATTTATTGTTTATTGGGAATTTAAATTTCTTAATAAATGCAAATCAGTTCTGTTAGTGATTTTGTTTTGTTTTGTTTTGTTTTTTCCTTGGCTCAATTACTATAACACTGCTGGGTCTCTCTGTTGGTGTAGAAAAATAAATAAAATATGTGCTGTCAAAACAGTAGTAATGTGAGACACCTGTGGAGTATCCACTTGCTATCCACTAAGTAAACACACAAAGCTTGCGAGTCTCTTAAAATTAGAATGTTTATTCCAAGGATGTAGGCTTAGGTCAGGTATCATCATGGCAGCAAGTTCACAAATGTTTAGGTTTGATTTGTGTTTCACAAATAAGGCAGTTGATAAATTACTTTGTAACTGCATCAAGCCATTATAAATTTTACCTAATATGTGGTATAGTTTTTATTGCATGAGAAAAAATTTTCTACTATAAAGCCATAATGCCTATGACTCTTATAGCATGCATAAATAAATATTCAACAATCATAACAATATATGTCTATCCCTGCCTCAACTATTTGAATTATGTGACTCAGAGAACAATCCAGATAGGAAGATTATTCTTTATGTTAAGACAATGAAACAGTTTCTGTAACGTAATTTTCAGAACAAATCCATAAGAATAACGTTTATCAACCTCAAATCATGAAACACAAACATATATCTGAAATTAAGCCAAGACAAGAAGGTTAAAGATACAAACATTAAGATAATCTAAAAATAGAAACCTGGGGAAGGTGGTTGTCAGTAAATTGTTTATCATGGATTTCGGTTTCTTTACTTTTTCTGTGATAAAAAGCAAGAGAATAGCAGCATAATGAGAAAAAAATCACATGTGTTTATGTTTCCAGAGGGACAATATCCCTTTATGGCCCGTAGAGAATTTTGTCGGCAAGCAGCTCACATGCTAAAGAGACAGGAAGCTGAGAACTCACATATTGAGCCTCAAACGGGAAGTTGAGAAATAAAACTAGAAATGGCTGAAAGACTACAAATTTCAATGTGTGTTCCCAGTGACATAGTTCCTCTAGCAATTCTGAATGGAGTAAACTTTGCAAACAGTGACGCAAAGTAGAGTCCCAGTGTCTGAGACTATGGGGTTGGGGGTTGCATTTCTCATTGCTAATACCACATGATGCATGCATGGAAACCTGAGTTCAGATCCCCAGCTCCCCTGTGAAATTATTGCATCATGGCAGCTAATGTAGTCCTAAGACAGGGAAATCGGCCACTTGTGGATCCCTGATGTTGACTTGCTAGGACATCTACCTGAATCAGTCAGTCAGTTCTTGGTTCAGTGACTACTATTTCAATAACTAGCTAACTAGCTAACTAGCTAACTAACTAACTAACTAACTAACTTACTAACTTACTAACTAACTGAATAAATAAATGAATGGAGAATAACTAAAGTAAATGCCTGATATACACTTCAGGCATTTATATACATGTTCACATAC
Organism: Mus musculus; assembly: GCF_000001635.26. Taxonomy (NCBI): domain Eukaryota; kingdom Metazoa; phylum Chordata; class Mammalia; order Rodentia; family Muridae; genus Mus; species Mus musculus. The sequence goes on along the minus strand of NT_187020.1, from coordinate 3,063,833 downwards.
GATACACCATACCACACTGAAACTCATAGTCATATATACACATATACCAAACACACAGACACATAGATACACACACAGTGAGAGTTACAAGTAAACATGTGTGAACATAGGACTTTATAAAATATATGCGTCTGTAGATTTGTATGTATAGATGCTTACATTTTCATATATGGCACTATGAGTAGTCTTTACCTATTATTAATAAACAAACATACTGTGTCATTGACTTGTATCTAAACAACAACAACAACAACAAAAATCTACTCATGGTCAAAATGATATTCCAAGAATTTGTTTTCAAATAAAATCAACTTTAGGGGTATTTGTACAGGACTTTTTAGACAGAATGGCAAATGAGCAATCCATATGTGTTTATGTCTATCAACATGGCTCTGAGACCTTTTGTGTGCCATGGGAAATGTGCCCACAGGCTGAAATGAGTGTACAAAGGCACAGCGTAGGGAGAACATGCTGGAGGGGCTTTATTTGATGTTGTCAAAATGCTCTAGGCTCTGTCTTGCAAGAAATTCTTTGGTTTTCTTTTTTAATTTTTTTTAAGCTTTAAAACACGTGCCTTTTTTCCTGAAACATTCTGCCAAGAGAGAAAGAATAAATGAGCAAATTACACATGAGCCACACAACCACATTCTCTCTCAACGCAAACCTTTGCCTTCTGTGCTTATGCCTATAGGGATATCTGCCAAGGTAAAAGTCAGCAGCTTAAGGTCACTTATTCACATGTGGAGATGACAAACTAATCAGAAGAAATAATTAAGAAAAATCATACACAAGTGATTCAGTACCTATTTTATTTGCTTTCTATTTTCTAACTTCTAATAATTTTAATAATAAATACATATTTAATAAATAAATGTAATAAATTCAGTAATTTTAAACTATGAGGGCATCTACGTTGCTCTTACACTAAAGGCAGATGTTTACAAATTCTCTCTCCTATAATCTTTATCCAAATTACCACAGGCTGGACTCAAGATTTGGGTCATTTCCAAACAATGTCTAAGGCATTTTTTTCTGGATTTTTAGATTAGGAGAGTATATTCTGAAAAATGTTTTTTGTTTTTTTGGGTTTTTATTTTTTTGAAATTTAATTCTTCATATCGAACCAACTTTTATTTCTAAAAACCTTGATTAAAAACCTATGAAAACTCCAAATGATTCACTTCATTTGTTCTATACATCTCAGTTTTGATGGATATTAATATTGTTTTCTCGTCATGAGTAATATGTTTTTCTTCTTCGAGTAAAGCAAGACAATCTCAGGGCAATGGTACAGCTTTATTCATGGTGCCAACCCTGAAAAGGATAGCCCTATTCTGGAACTAAGATGGGAACACACTCATTTTTCTCCTTGAAAGAAATCATGCTGTTCAACCTCTGCTTACACACAAGAGATTTCTTTGGGAGAGTAGATGCCGCTCTGTGGTTTAGGAATCAGAGCTCTATTGCTGGGGGAAGCCCCAGGCTGCGTTTGATAACAGTGACAAACAGGTGCAGGCCTCCCATGGCCCCACTGCTCTCTTCTCTGAGCAGCAAGAGATGTTCCCTGGGGTGAGAGGGTTCAGAGAAAAGGAGGTTGGCTCTGCTGAGAACACACTAGCTCTTGACAAAGGTTATGATTATTATTCTCAGAAAAATTCAAAATTGTACCCCTAGATACTCAGAATGAAATCTAACACGTTCCTTTTTAACTTGTGCAAAGGTCTCATCATGGTGGAACAAAAAGCTTCAGTGTCTGGTGTCTGTCCTTTGAGAGTCCATCTTGCTACAGTAGGGATTGTGGGGTTGTTATTTGTGTGTGTGTGGGGGGGGTTATCGGTTAAGTGAAGGTATTGCATTACATACTTCTTAAGAGTATAGAAACACTCAAATATCATTGAGTACCTTAGAATTATGTTAAAACTACTGTCATTAAAGAAAGCCCAGATGTTTTTGTAACAAAATGCCAAATTACTTCCCACCATACAGAGATAAATAGTAAGGCATGCCTATATCCTATTGTATTTTGACTAAGAGTACACCAAGTGAGGTATTAGTCCATCTAAATATAGTATTTTCGATGTAAAATGAACTAACTTCCTTGATGTTTAGCTAATACAAATCAACCAGTTAGCCAACGAATGGAGGTGCAGAGGGGAAGATAACTTTTCAAAAGGACATAGAAATCTGTGTAGAACCTGATTCTTTGGCTCTGTCTGCTGGTTTAATTTTCCACATATTACATTTGTGTTTACCAGAGTCGAAAATGGTGCATCTGTCATGGTGGTTTTCTTGCAGGCATTCTGTTGGTGTGCAGCTTGAACATTCTTTCTGTTTATTTTAGAATCTCATCATTTACATAAATACAGCAGGGAAGAACTGTACTTATTTCAAAATCAAGGGGACATATATCCTTTCTGCTGCTTCTGTTAATGTTTCTTTACATTCTATAATGTATTTCTATTAATCAAGGCAATTGGGATAGACAAATATATGCACACATATATGCTTATATTCATACATCGACACATAAAATGGATAAAAGCCATCCACAGTAGATAAGTGTAAAATGGAAAGAATATATCCACATTATACTTGAATATCTGCATAAACCACATTTATTTAAAAATTTAGGAATACCGTATCTACAGGTAAGTCAATTTCTTTTATACTTAGAATATTTTTAGACAATAGTCATTATCTCCTTACCTACATTGTTCTGTCTTCTAAAACTCAAATATATTCATAATTGTGGTGCTTATAAAATGGCATTTAATTAAATAGGTCATGTACTCATTTATAACTGTATAAGAGAACAAAAAAAATTCACCTTTATTAAAAATTGATACTCAGTTACCCAGTTAGTTAAAAGCCATGTTCGCATCACATAAACACACACACACACACACACACACACACACACACACACACACATACACACACACACACCGAGTGGGGAAAAGGAAGGAGAGGGAGAAAAGAGGGAGGGAAAGGAAGAGGGAGAGGAAGTAGGAGGGAGAAAGTAAGTTTTCTCACATGTGGCCTATGGAGTTTTCTCATTATATGAGGCTAGCACTTCCAAGCTTCCAACTTTGGATCATTTTGATTAGTAAACAATGACTTATATTAGCAATATGATAGCTCACGGTAACCTGCATTGGACAGTTAATCAGAAGTGAGTATGTATGAGTACATATGACCAGATTGAAGAAGTTAGGAAATATCCAGACTGCTGACTAAGGAAAGGAGAACCAGGTTAAAGGAAAGTGTAAGATAGTATAAAGGGCCTCATAGCAAAATATGAAAGAATAATGTTGGTGCAAATGTTGGCCCAGTTTGAAGAAATGCTTTCACATGCAGTTGTAGACCTAAGAATTGTATAAACACAAAGGAAGTTTCCCAGGTCCTTAAGTTTTAAGTGTTTCCATGAGCTGAGTGATAGCACACTGAGGCAGAGACGTAGAAAAGCCATTTTGCAGCATGCTAGTCTGCCTAGCAGGATGAATGAATCTATATGGGATGTTAAGCAGCAGAGCTTGTGTGAGCAGTCACCAATGTAAAATCAGTTAATGGGTATGAGTTTCCATTGGTGGTTTATTGTACTCAATGACCTGATTCCATTTTTCAAATTAATGAAAATATAATTACTCTTCCCCCTCCCCCTAATCCTCTTCATTGGCCTCTTTTCTTTAATTATTCTTGTGTGTATGTGTATATGTATATATATAAAAAGGCAGGCAGGGAGACAGACAAAGACAAAAAGAGAAGAGACAGAGGTGGGTGAGTGTAAATTTATAAATATAACCTCCTGAGTCCATCGAGTGTTTCATGTGTCTATTTTTTAGAGCTGACCCATTTATATTAGATTTACAGAGCTCATTTTGAAGAATACTAATTATCCTACTACTTTTCACTTATAATGTACTTTAATAAGAAAAAATATAAAGGTATAGAAAAGTATGTTGAATATCAATGGATGCAAGTTTGAGAGCTGAGCAAATACTAGCGACTGTGCTGCACATTCATCATATTAAAGAAGGGTTAAAGTAGATTTGTTAAAGTAGATGATAAGTTGTTCACCAGTACATCTGCACTTCTTCCTGTGGCTGTAATGAGAAGTCTCACAGTTCTCCTAGGTCATTTATTATGGCTTTGTAAGTTCTATTCTGTAAAATAATGAGTTTTTATGCTGTCTTATTTTTTAAATCTTGTTTTTTAAACATTTTTAAATGCATTCCCCTTTGTTGTTTGAATCTTAGTTGTTAAGAATGATACATTGATGGATTTCACATGGTGAAGTAGATTTTGGTCCTGTGCCACAAGCCTTTGCCTCCAATCATCAATTCTCATCTCAAACACTTTGTCTAAGTGGTATGCACAAGCACCATTGGTTTACATAAGCAAGAACTATTTAACTCTCTGTTTTGGAGGCATAATACATTTTAAAGTTTTCTTTATCAATGAGGACATCAAATATAAACTCGACTTAGTCCGTGATTAGTAATGAATGCAAAGGCTTTTCCACATAAAAATCCTGAAACACCATCAGTGGTGTGCCCATGATGAGCTCCTGTAGGTGGGCTTTACATTAGGTATAAACACAAGGAGGTGATTGTGCAGAAGGGAAGCAATGAGAAGTATCAGCCCTCTTCATCACCATGCAATGTGAATGTCCTAAAATGCCTCTTTTAACTAATGAATGAGTGAATGAATGAGTGAGTGAATTTGCATGTATGTATGTATGTATGTATGTATGTATGTATGTATGCATGTATGCATGTATGTATATATGTATGGGATGCGCATACATATACATATGGAAATCAAAAGACAAATTCCAGGAGATGTTTTCCTCCTTCCACAATGTAGATCCCGAGAGTAGAAGCCCAAGCACTTTTAACTGGTGTCCTCTCTTAGTAGTCCATCAATGTCCCTTACTAAAAACATAATTTTGATGGAAATACATTTTTAATAATCAAACTTCCCCAAATTTATGTTGTTTTGAGCAATGGAAAAAATGTATCATGTGAATGCTTCAAATTGGAACATTTAAATTTTTCAGCCCTTTGTAGACCTTATTTTACATGGAAACTAACTTGGGGAATTCCTGATGCAACAGTCAGTGTCTGCATAAAGAAGCTCAGCTCTATGGCTTACAAATGTGACTTAGATACATTCTGAGTGCAATTCATGTAGGCAGTCAATGTGACACTATATGGTCCTATATTTTTGTCTTTATGTTTATGATATTGTATATTGCTGTGTAAGGACAGAGCAGTCAACCTAAGCTACTTTAAATTTATTGTTCTGTAGGATTACATTATAGTTAAACTTATAAAATGAATAGGGCATGCTACTATGCCAACAAGCAAAATTTGGTTAAGTAAAAAATTAATTAATCATTTAAATTGATTTTAAATTAAAATGTATCTTTAATTTTTAGTGAATTGTTTGCTATGTGATTATAATTGAAAATAATTTTATTTTACTGAGGATATATTTGCAAAGGATATCACATGTGTCACATTAAGTAATAATACTTTTCCTTTTTGATGCATGAACCTAATATTGATTAAAAGGTATTAACTAATAAAGATTTTGCCATTAAATTAACCAAGGTATTAGACATGAGTAGCCTTGTAGCTATTTCAGCACTTTCAAAATAAATTCAAAAGCATTTTGACCTGGAAATTGACTACTAATTTTTCTTAAGTAATAAAATCAGTGTAATATGATATGTGAGTAAATCATTGACTCAATTTTTAACTTAGCTTTAATTTTAGTATTGCTAAATACCTTAATTAAGTTTGAGTGATTGGAAGGAATCAATGATTATTGTGTATTTTTTACATATGTAAAATATTTTATTTATTCATAAACCATATTAATAGATGAGCTGCCTGTCTATGAATTTTAAATTTTATTTGTCCAGTTAGCTTACTATAAGCATAAATGAAACTGTAATTCTAGAAATTCTCCTAAACCCAAATACTACCTCTGCATAACTTATATTAATGGCTCATAAATGGCACCTTTGTAACATAGCTTATACAATTTTTACACTCCACTACATGTACTATGGATCATTTGGACTTGAGTTAAAAATTGATTAGTTACCTACTAAATTATCTTGTAGGTGAGTGCTCACAGTAAACTAGCCAACTGAATATTATATCTTTCCTCGAAAGATGTATAATATAAGCCTAAAGTTTGTTTATGCTTTGCCCAGGGAGTGACATATTAGAAGGTGTGGCCTATTTGGAGTAGGTATGTCCTTTTTGGAGGAAATGTGTCATTGTGGTCATGGGCTTTAAGACACTCACCCTAGCTCTCTGGAAGCCAGTCTTCTACTGTTTGCCTTCAGAACAAGATGTAGAAATTTCATCTCATCCTATACTATGCCTGTCTGGCTGCTGCTATCCTCCCTCCTCGATGATAATGGACTGAACCTCTGAACCTGTAAGCCAGCCCCAATTAAAGGATGTCTTTATAAGAGTTGGTTTGGTTATATTTTCTGTTCACAGCAGTAAAACCCTAACTAACTAAAACATTCCCCAGTCCATTATCTTTCAAAGGAGAGGCATTAAGACTCAGATCCTTTGTGATGCCATGCAGGCCGTCAACACATAAATTTTATTATAGTCAACTTTTTCCATCTTCTAGAAACATTGTAGTTCCCAAACTTTCTATGATTAAGTAATCTAAGAGGAAGAGCAAATTTGATAAGGGTAGTTATAGGTGTTTTATTAGTGCATTATAAAACTGAACCATGTTATCTAAGAGCTCAAGTGTCTACTACTTTCACAGTGAGTTTTATTTTATTCACCAAGCAGCTTTATCTGAAATATGCTTCAAGAGCAAACTTGTTTTGGAGAATACATAAAACAAATAGAAGTGGCAATCTATCCATTTAATTACAAGAGTTAATTCAATGATGTATATTGGATTGTTTGAAAATGACAAGGACTTACTATGTAAAACCTGATTCAATGCTCAGAAGAAAAAATGATTTTTCAATCTATAACCATTCAATAAAAACCATTTCAGTGGTCCTAAAGGGAGGCTATAATTTTTTCCCTGTGGAAATTTGTATAATGTATATGAAGGTGAGTTGTAGGAATACTCAGTATGATTCTAAGTGGTGGTACCCAGCAGCTTCTGGCCTTCGGTATCATAGCATTTTGAAGCCAACAACATGGGGAAAGAAGGGGTTAATGTGAGTGCAAGTACATGTGTAAGCATACTGCTGTATGCTGCACTAAAGCATGGTCTAACCAAGGCTGAATCTTGGAGAACATGGAGACATTGCCAGTCCCAGTGTACCTACATAGCTGTTCTGTGGGTTTCCCTCACATTAGATCTCATTTTCTTCACCTTTGCTATTTCAGCAAGCTGTGCTGCTTGGAATTCCTCAGTGCTTAGAGTCAGTTGTATCTAGTTCCATTTAATTGGAGCAAACAGTAGAGTTTAAGGTTAACTGCAAAATACTGAAAGATCAGTATCTCCAATTAAAAATAAATCAGTATTCTAAGTCGAATAGAATACTGAGAGAAAACAGAAGTATACTCAGAAATGGACATGTCTCCCTTCTCTATTCTGAAAGCTTTTGTCAAGGCATAACACACATGAATATCTGACACTGTGAAATATTTGTATGCATTCCTTTATGGAATTTCACAAAGCACTGTTATTCATTTCCTTCCTTTGAATGAAATGACATCAGCATTAGTTGAGTTTACACCTCTGACAAAAAAAGACCAGTCTTTCTCTGGTGTATCTGCCTATAGTATCTTATCAGGAGTCCTGCTGCTGGAACAAATACGGTTTTTATAAAGTCAGGGTGTTTTCCCACCAAGTGGGTAGCTGTGATTTCATACTGTGTGTACATCAAAATTGTCTCTGACTTCTTCTGAATTTCAAAGTTCTTATTTCTTTTTAGACTCTTATTTGTTATGTCATATAAAACCAACAATTTATGACCCTCATTGTTATATACTTAACCATTTTTTTAATTTGCGAAATTTCTCTAGCCTGTCTCTCAAACTCAGAGAGGCACAAAGTTTCCTCAAGGAAGGAGAACAAAACAGATTTTCTAAATGTCTAGAAACAAGAGTGCCTGAGGGTGGAGAGGGACATGGAGGGATTAGGATAAAGATACATCCCTAGCCCTCTCCCTACCGTGATCGTTTTTACTTCACTTTCTTTACATTAAAGAGCAAAATAGTTATTCTTGAATTTTTATAACTTCAAATATATAACTCAGCTATTTGACCATAATTCAAAATCATCAACAGCTTTTATTTTATTTTATTTTTTTTGGATTGGACCTTTGGCTAACGTACACAGTGTTTTCTCTATTTCTGTTACTTTCTATGATATATGAGATCTGTGAATTTGGTGTTATCTTTGCCAGTAATAGTTTTTACTAATTACTATTTTCATTTAATTTATTGAATATGTATCCAATATCCTCAAAGACACAAGTGTTATATGAGATATTCAAATGATCATTTTTATTTACTCTTTTTCTGATTTTCAGCTTTCTATTATATTTTGTACCAAATCTACTTTTAAAATATCATCTATATATTTTACCATTATTTTTCTCATTCTCGTTGACTTTCTCTAGCCTAAATCAACTAAACTCTTTCAAAAGTGAACACCATATTGCTGAATCCAACGCATAATGCATCTTGTCTTCTAAAATTTTTATCTTTTGTTGAAAGTTTTAATTCAGTGCCTTCTCATGAGTGTGTTCTTTAGATTTTCTTCTTCACTCTCCTGTTATTTCAACTCTCTGTACATCCTCTTCATCTTTTCCTCAGTCAAGAAGAGGGAAGACCAATGGGTGGATATTTCATTCCTCCTTAGAATAGGGAACAAAATACCCATGAAATGAGTTACAGAGACAAAGTTTGGAGCTAAGACGAAAGGATGAACTATCCAGAGACTACCCTACCCGGGGATCCATCCCATAATCAGCCACCAAACCCAAACACTATTGTATATGCCAGCAAGTTTTTGATGAAGGGACCCTGGTATAGCTGTCTCATATGAGGCTATACCAGTGCCTGGCAAATACAGAAGTGGATGCTCACAGTCAGCTATTGGATGGAATACAGGGCCCCCAATGGAGAAGCTAGAGAAAGTACCCAAGGAGCTGAAGGGGTCTGCAACCCTATAGGTGGAACAACAATATGAACTAACCAGTACCCCCAGAGCTCATGTTTCTAGTTGCATATATAGCAGAAGATGGCCTATTCGGCCATCACTGGGAAGAGAGGCAACTTGGTATTGCAAACTTTATATGCCCCAGTACAGGTAATGCCAGGGCCAAGAAGTGGGAGTGGGTGGATAGGGAAGCAGGGTGGGGGGAGGGTATAAGGAACTTTCGGGATAGCATTTGAAATTTGAAATGTATATAAAGAAAATATCTAATAAAAATGTGCAAAAAATGTGGTACATTTACACAATGGAATACTACTCAGCTATTAAAAAGAATGAATTTATGAAATTCCTAGGCAAATGGATTGACCTGGAGGACATCATCCTGAGTGAGGTAACCCAATCACAAAAGAACTCACATGATATGTACTCACTGATAAGTGGATATTAGCCCAGAAACTTAGTATACCCGAGATTAAAGATACAATTTGCAAAGCACATGAAACTCAAGAACAACTAAGACCAAAGTGTGGACACTTTGCCCCTTCTTAGAATTGTGAACAAAACACCCATGGAAGGAGTTACAGAGACAAAATTTGTGGCTGAGATCAAAGGATGCACCATCTAGGGACTGCCATACCCAGGGATCCATCCCATAATCAGCCTCCAAACGCTGATACCATTGCATACACCAGCAATATTTTGCTGAAAGGACCCAGATATAGCTGTCTCTTGTGAGGCTATGCTAGGGCCTAGCAAACACAGAACTGGATACTCATAGTCAGCTGTTGGATGGATCACGGGGCCTCCAATGGAGGAGCTAGAGAAAAAATCCAAGGAGCTAAAGGGGTCTGCCACCCTATAGGTGGAGCAACAATATGAACTAACCAGTACCCCGCGGAGTTCATGTCTCTAGCTGCATATGTATCAGAAGATGGCTTAGTCGGCCATCATTGGAAAGAGAGGCCCCTTGGTCTTGCAAACTTTATATGCCTAAGTACAGGGGAATGCCAGGGCCAAGAAGTGGGAGTGGTTGGGTAGGGGAGTGGGGGAGGGCAGGGTGTGGGGTACTTTTGGGATAGAATTGGAAATGTAAATGAAGAAAATACCTAATAAATAAAAAAATATAAAAATATTTGTAAAATAATTTAAAAATGTGCAAAAAAAAGAAATATTGTGGTGACATTTTTATGTGTAAGAGATCTATGCTACCATTTCCATTAATATCTATTCTGAACCCTGGTTTCCTCAATACAAATGAATTCTCCAAATTTTCACAGGATGGGTGATTTATTTTCTATCTTAACATCTCAAAATGAAATATCTTGAATCTCCTTCTTACCCACCAAACATTACATCTAATTGTTCTTGCTAGTTTAAGAACCGTGACATATACTTGATTGCTTATATTAGCTCATCCAAAAAAGTGCTAGGAACTCACTGGCTAGTTCTATCAAATTCATCTACGTGTCTACATTTCTATTACCACTAGTCTTGTATAGATTGTGACTGACTTCCATGTGCCATTAGTGATGCCTTCTAAGGAGCATTCCAATATACTTTGCCCACCTACAGATCAGTCTCATAAACACAGAAAAACAAACAAATCAAAAAAAAAACAAAAACAAAACCATTTGATGTCCTTAAAACATACTTGATTTTTCTCCATAAGGTTTCCCAATACTTCCTATTTACAGTAGAAAAAAAAAAAAAGAAAAAAGAAAAACATGTTCTTTAGTAGACTTTGTAATTCATGATCTTCATGAGGTCTCATATCAATTTCTCCTTCTTTTTCATTCACTCTCTTTATTTTTTCCTTTCTAATTAATTATTTTATTTAATAACATACCAAATGCTGTTCCCCTTCCCAGTCTCCCCTCTGCAAACTCTCCACCACATCCCTTTTGCCTCTAAGAGGATGCTTCCCCACCCATCCAACTATTCCCTCCCCACCTTTCCAGCAATCCCCTTCACTAGGGCAACAAACTTCCACAGGACCAAGGGCCTCCCTCCAATTGATGCCAGATAATGCAGTGCTCTGTTATGTATGCAGCTGGAGCCATGGACCGACCCACCCATGTATACTCTTTGGTTGGTGATTTAGTCCTGGGTGTTCTGTGGGGTTCAGTTAGTTGATATTGTTGCTCTTCCTTTGGGGTTGTAATCTCCTTCAGTTCATTCAGTCCTCCTAATTCTTCTATTATAGTCCCAGGTCTCAATTCAATGGTTGACTGTGAGCATCTGCATCTGTCTTAGTCCAGTGTTGGCAGAACCTCTCAGAGGACAGCCATACTAGGCTCCTGTATGCAAGTACTTCTTGGCATCAGCAAGGGGTTTGGTGTCTTCTTCACTCTCTATAAAACAAGAATATAGTAAGCCTTTTACTGTGTGTGTTTTTCATTCCTTGAAAAATTTTCTCAGTAATGCCTTTCCTCTGAGTGGCTAATCTTCCTTTGAACCTTAACATAAAGGTTTATCCCTGCCAAGCTTCCTCTGACAGTGTATCTATACATAATCTAAGATGGATTTATTATCAAACCCAATGTCCCTTATAATTACATAATTGTGTATAATTGTTGTTTTCATTGTTTTCTTATTAATTTCCATATCCTGTAATTAGCAATTTATTTCATTTCCTCAGTTAAGTATTCCTACTCCACACTGGAGTAATTCATATTAGAAACAGGCCTGGCTAGTTTATCATTATGATGCACAGCCCTGGATGTGACAATGATATCTTAATATAAATTTTAAGTGAACCTTTATCTTCATGTACACTTATTTTTCTTTTTTTAAAATTATGACAACAATAATATATTTTTTTGGAGAGCTCAACACTTTTCCGTGATTCTTACAAATACTATAATTAATTATACAGGAAAATTCTTGACTTCATTCTTGTTCATAAAAGAAATAGATAAAGAGCAAAACAGATTATGTAAGGTATTCATAAAACATACCGCATTGTAAATAATTTAAACCTATGTCACCTGCTATATTTCTCTTCTCTATCTCATGGATGCATAGGTGAGTTGACTACTGTAGAGTGTAGGAACTCTAATGTCTGGTTCATTATTTTCCACAGGTTTGCAGTCATTATATAAGATAAATGGTATTGTTCACTGGTCTTAACTGACAGCATTAATGCAATGTTTTCTTGTCAAAAACTCCTACTAACTATAATTTCTTCCCACAAATAGTCTTTTCATTTATTCTTTTTTTAAAAGAATCACATCATTGTTTGTTGCTTCTGTCTCCGACCAGCAGAAAAGAGTGAAAACACAGCGTTCTTCTCAAAGCAGTTTATTCAGGAACCTTTCAACATGCATGCAGGAAAAAAAGAATCTCTCTGTCTTCTCTTGCTCCCAATCACAATCCCTTATATAACCCCTCTACCACACCCCATCAGCCCACTCCACGTAACAGCAGTCTATTGGCCAGAATCATCACTCGTCATATGGTCCGATCTTGCATCATGGCGCACCTGCGCAGTTCTCACGATGGACGTGGCTTATTTTCAGGTGTATGAGGAAGTCAAGTGCAAGTCATAAGACTTGGCTGCAGTCCCGGGCACCATCTTGGGACTGCTGCCACACCCGCTCCTCACAATTGTTATGGTTTCCTATGTTATCAGAATTAAAAAGATTCCACTAAGCTATGCAAATAATTACTATGAACTAATGATTGTCATTAAGCTAACAAAAATTAAAACATGAGTCCCAATTATATGATCCTACACTATGAAAAATGTTCAAGTTAGAATAGGTTAAAAAGGTATCAGTGAGTCAGTGACAACGCTTCAATCTTACTGTCTCCCTGTAGCTACTTATGGTTACATTCATCAGACACTGTGAAAATAAAGGTCATGATCCAGAGCTATCTTCCTTACTGTGTGCTACCCTTAGGCAGTACTACCCCCACCCTGTGAAATTCACTTTCTGTACAAGTATCTTGTTTCATTTTATTTCTAAACCTTATATCATGCATCCATATTTTACATGGTTTTGTTTTAATTAATAATAATGTTTTAGAATATGTTTATCTAAATAAATACTCCAGGGAATTCATTTAAAGAGAATAGGTTCATTGTCTCACTTACTGAAGTGACATCAAAGAATTGACTAGATACCTGGCTGAAGAGATGGAAGGCTTTGCTTATATTTAATATCTTTCACACATTTGGGCATCCTATAGCTTTGTCATTGTGTTTGACCATTCCTGTTCATTTCCTATCTTATCAAGCATCGTTCTGTCCTTAGTCTCAGCTTATGCTCCATTTGGGATATCTCCAGTCTACACTGAAGTTGCTACCTTTATGGGATAATGGGCTTAATAATAAGACACAAAGCACATAAAGAAAACTGCTCACTATTAGAATTTGTTACCATATAAACGCATGGACTAATCTCTAATTTCTCTATAGTGAAAAGGTGACATTAGTCAGGATAATATCTATCATAAATACCTAAACAGACATATTAAATATAGATATAATTTTGCTTACATATAGTAGAAATGGAAACTATTGATCATCTTGAAATTGTCTTTTTATTACCTTAAACCTAAAATACATACACATTTAGTTATACAGTACAGTGCATATATATATATATATATATATATATATATATATATATATATGCTATTCTTATTGGATTCTTTAGTATCAACTTTAAATATTGAAATCATTTAAAATGTGTAGTATCAGAATGCATTTCAAGCAGCTTATACTTTGTATTTTTTATTTGGATGTTGAAAGGGATTATAAATGAGGATATAAAAGAATACTTGTATACCTGCAAAATAGAAAAGTAACGAATTCTGAAGTTATATAAAAGCTCATACTTTTGACTCAGTTAAAAATTATAAAAAAGGGGGGAGTGGGGGGGTAGGGGAATGGGGGGGTGGGTATGGGGGACCTTTGGGATAGCATTGAAAATGTAAATGAGGAAAATACCTAATTAAAAAAATGTAGTTGGTGGGCTGCTAAAAAAAAAAAATATAATCAGAACCCTGTACAAGACGTGACAACTTTCCCCAAATGTCAGCAGCTTTCTGTTACCAACCTTGATGTTTTGTCTCTACTACATAATTCCTTGTACTAATGAGAAACTTTGTGTACTGTATAAGCCAAAGTAGTTTGCATTGCAAGGCTTAAATATGCCATGTGAATGTATTTATATTAGGCAAAATTTTTATGTTTTTGTTATGAAAGTGCCTGATTATATTTTACTCTAAGCAATATAAGACTTAGACTCAAATGTACAGCCTCCCAGCATTCCATTGCATAACATGATGCTAATGTGAATTCTCCGATATTCTTCATATTCCTAGGATTGATGACATATACAATTTAATTTTTGTAATAAAAAGAGTATTTGCAAAGAAACTTTGATTATCATACTTCACAAAGGTATTGACTCAGTGGACAATATAGGGGTTGAGTAAAAACTATCTACTATATCCTAATATGTTCAGCAAACAAAACAATGCTTTAGTACTTAATATAGTTTTCTAAACTACTTATTAATAGTTGCCAATCATGTGACCACACACACACACACACACAAAACCTAGCATGTTTGTGTTGCTGCTTACGTCAATTGAATTCTTCAAAACTAAGTAATTTTTGCCAGATTTTACCACAGTGGATTAATTTAGAGTTAAGTTTAAAACAAATTTCTAATTAATTAAAAACATATGCACTTTGAGTTCTAAGAGAAATGAGAACTCTCTGTGCAGTTCCAAGAGATTAAAAGACTAGCAATCATTTCAAGTATTACGTCCTTTATAGGAAGATATTGAAGAATATGTGCAATTTTCCTGGGCTAGGACCAATGGATTTGAGAGGGTTTATGAACATTTTCTTCACAGCCTATGAAAACATGTCCACATCTTGAGCTGCCTGTCTCTGACCTACTCCAGCTGTTCTCTGAAACCAGTTTACCAGAGCACATGCATGAAAGAGAACCAACCACATCACCTCACATCCAGAGAGTTAAATTTGCCTTGATATTATGTTGATTGAATCTTAAACTAAATATTTGGATTAAATTACAAAAAGATAATCTCTCTGGGCTCAGTGACCATTTTAAACTACTCCATTTCACGAGTTTCCAAGGATAAGTACCATGTGATTGGTTGAGGACACTGTGTGTTCATGGACATTTACTAGAGTTATTTCCTCTTCCTTCTGTCCATTCTGCTTCCATTACTCTGGCTCGATTTTGGAATTATCCTTGAAGATACCGTATAAATTCTATAGTTTATGGAAAATTGTTTTTATCGACTGCTGTATGATATTTGAAGCCTTATAAAAAATAACATGTGTTTATAAGATGTAAATGATTTTTATTGTTGAGTTAAAAATTATTTAGTAAATGAAAATATCTTATTAAATTTCAGATATTGTACAGGTATATTGGAATTTATGTTCCACTGTAAGCCCATTGAAGTATGAGGGCATTTCAGGCTACCTACATTTTACAAGTCAGCATCTTGATTTGTAGCATTGTTAAGCAACCTTGCCCAGCACTGCTCCAAGAAGTTCAGATTGTAGACCCTGTCATTATGAAATTCTGAGTGACTCTATGATCAAACTAAAAGCTATAGCAACTATCTGAATAATAAAATTGCCTGTGAGAAATTGGGATTTTATCTTTGCAGTCTGTTCTTGGAACTGTTCAATAGGTACTGGGGATGGAAGACAGATTACGTGGAAGAATGAAAATGAGTAAGTTGCTTTCATTTCTCTTCACAGAGGCCAGTGTATGTAAGCAGGGCACACAGAAATCTCAGCATGGATGATCATATCAGCTAATTGCTCTCAAGCGTAACTCTTTTATTGAGTTTGAGGCAATTTGGAATTCATGAAGGGAGATTCATGACTCTCCATTCTAAACAAACTGTTAATCATATGTGGTATTCTGGAAATTGTGGTCTTAAAAAGTGTCTTATATTCCTTCTTATTGGCTGGTGAACTGGAGACATCTCTGGGAAGAATTGATGATTAGATGGGTAAGCCTCTATGGAAAGATGTCAAAGATAGTAATCGTATATGCAAAAATGCATTGCAGGTACAGCCTACCTAAGGAGAAAAGCCACATAGTACAGGTACACTGTGCTCCAGTAGAATCTTTTTCTCCAAGTAACAGGTGATAGAATCACTTTCATTAATCTACAGATGGCATCATGAGATCCTCAGTTTCGTTCCATTAAAAACTAAAAAATAGTTTATTCTCAACTAATATTTTCATTTTCTCATGACTATGGCACCTCGTTTCCTCTTTTATATGGCTTCCATGTTGGGGTATAAAAGGAAAGCCTTGAATTTCTCACCTTTCTAGCAAGTATTAGCATCACTGTCTCAGTCAGTTATAGTGTGACTAAAATGAAAACCCAGGTTCAGTGTCTGTAGTGCCTTTTGTTTTTCAGTCTGAATCTATAAACCCTTCAGCATAATCACGTATCACATGAAATTTGATTCAGGCACCTTGTTTCTGTTCCCCTGTATGAAGCTTTCTTATAGTTCCTTCTTTATTCCCGTTTTATGTGTACGTAGGCCCATTTGGGGGATGTGTGTATTTAGATGCAAGTATGTTATGTATAATGTATGCTTTAGTGTACTACATGTGGAAGATTAAGAGCACTCAAAGGTATGTCTGATGAGTTACAAGGAGGGTATTTGAGTATTTTCTTCCATTAATGCTTAAAACATGTTGCTTTCTACCCTATTCCATTGAGAAAGGGTCTCTCGCTAAACCTAGAGCGTACTATTTTACAAATAGGTTAGCTGGCCAACAAGGCCCTTCCTGTCTAGTAGTCAAGGTGGTCCTGACCACACCGGTTTTCTCTATGAGTACTGAGAATCTGAACTCAGGTCCTCATAATTGTGTAGCAAATTCTCTTACCCCCCGAGACACCTCCCCTGTCAATTATTGAAGCTCCCGAAATGGCTGTGATTTAGAAGAAAGAGAATATGTCAACATTATCCTGAGTTCAAACCCCTGTTCTATAGGAGTTGACATGAGGGAAATTATTTACTGACACCCAGTCTCAGGTCCTTCATCTGTTGTCATTGCCATCTAGGTTTACGTCAGAAATCTCTAACAGTGCTTTTGATTCCCACTAAGCATGAGCAATATTAAGGCTCTTGTTTTACTATGTTCCTTTCTCTACTGCATAGATTCTCCAAAGCTAAGGAAAATTAGCCTATATTTATATTCTTGTAGCACAGGAAACCACACTTGTTCTGTGTAAGAATCCATTTATACATACAGAAAGAAATAATGTTATTTTACAGATAATAGGAAATGATTTTCAGATATGATTATTATAAATCTATTCCACAATACATTTAATAGCAATTATAACTTCTGAAAGGAGAATGCACATTGAAAATATGTTCATTCTACAAAGTCCTCCTTAAGTGCTATATCCTTTGAGAACACTTTAACTCAGTTTTGTTAAAAATTAGAGCCAGATCTGTCCACAAAGGAAACTTTAAAAAGATTTTGCCTATATAATTTCCCTGCTGGTTTAAGACAGTCCTCATATAATTCTATATTCTTCCTTAGAGGCACTAACTGAAATCACATCACCAAGCCTTCTAATTTTAGATCATGTTATTTCATAAACAGGTTTTGGCAGTCCTTAAATATTAACACAAATAAAATATCCTAGTTCCTATAATTAGTCTACATTTTATAAAATTTATGAACAAAAGTATATAGATTTATTATTAGCACTTTCAACAACAGAATATGCATTTTTAGTATCCCTGTTGTCAAGTATTCTGTGAGTCATGATTATCAGGTACAGAGATGCTTTAAATATTCCATGATATTTTCATATTAGTCTACAAAATGACTAAAGAAATTCATGTGCATCTGAGTTCTGAATAAAATTCCTTTCCATATACTTTGGCTATGACTTGATTCACCCTCTACTGCAGCTAATTACTTCCTCAAAAGACAAGGTCATATTGGCTTTATTTTTAAGAGTCTGATAATTAATTTTGTCCATATATAAAATCAAAAGATTAATATAAAGTATTAACATGAACTTTAGCATTTTTCATCTACTGACATAAAACTTGTTTAGTTTTCAAATTGAGAAATATATCACCTAAGACATTTAAATTTAGTGAAGATTCCCTAAGAAGATAGTTGATTGCATTTGAATAATTAATGAATGAAGTTATATAATCAAATAATGTGTCAAGATTTTAGTTTACTACTAACACCTTGTTTATAACTTCTTCACATTTTAGGTTAAAAAAAAACCTTGCATAAAAAAAAGCATTGCAAGCTAATAAGTGAATGTTTTAAAATCACTTTAGATAAATCTTAGAATTTAGGCAGTTTTTCAAAATATTGCAGAATGAAGTTTGATGTCACCATAACTATCATTATTATGATTACTACTTAAGATAGAAAGGATAAAAACAACAGTTAATTCATAGATTTCACAAGCATGCATAAATAATTGATAAATTTCAGTGGATATGCATGCCATTCATGAACGTTCTTTTTTTAAAATATTTTTTATTATTACGTATTTTCCTCAATTACATTTAGAATGCTATCCCAAAAGTCCCCCATACCCTCCCCCTCCCTCCCCTACACACCCATTCCCATTTTTTGGCCTGGCATTCCCCTGTACTGAGACATATAAAGTTTGCGTGTCCAATGGGCCTCTCTTTGCAGTGATGGCCGACTAGGCCATCTTTTGATACACATGCAGCTAGAGTCAAGAGCTCTGGGGTACTGGTTAGTTCATAATGTTGTTGCACCTACAGGGTTGCAGATCCCTTTAGCTCCTTGGATACTTTCTCTAGCTCCTCCATTGGGGGTCCTGTGCTCCATCCAATAGCTGACTGTGAGCATCTACTTATGTGTTTGCTAGGCCCCGGCCTAGTCTCACAAGAGACAGCTTTATCAGGGTCCTTTCAGCAAAACCTTGCTAGTGTATGCAATGGTGTCATCGTTTGGAGGCTAATTATGGGATGGATCTCTGCATATGGCAGTCTCTAGATGGTGCATCCTTTGATCTCAGCTCCAAACTTTGTCTCTGTAACTCCTTCCATGGGTGATTGTTTCTAATTCTAAGAAGGGGCAAAGTGTCCACACTTTGATCTTCGTTCTTCTTCAGTTTCATGTGTTTTGCAAATTGTATCTTATATCTTGGGTATACTAAGTTTCTGGGCTAATATCCACTTATCAGTGAGTACATATCATTTGAGTTCTTTTGTGATTGTGTTACCTCACTCAGGATGGTGCCCTCCAGGTCCATCCATTTGCCTAGGAATTTCATAAATTCATTCTTTTTAATAGCTGAGTAGTACTCCATTGTGTAAATGTACCACATTTTTTGTATCCATTCCTCTGTTTGTGAGCATCTGGGATCTTTCCAGCTTCTGGCTATTATAAATAAGGCTGCTATGAACATAGTGGAGCATGTGTCCTTCTTACCAGTTGGGACATTTTCTGGATATATGCCCAGGAGAGGTACGTTCTTAAATGCCAGTACAGTTATATGTAAATCTCTACCACCAATTCTGTTTATCTGGCATATACTATTTATTAACAAACATTTAATATAGTGTAAAATAAAAATTTGGAGGGAAAATTGAAAAACTATAGTAATAAAAATTAATTTAAGAAAATAAAGTACTCTCAATTGGAAAAGTGAAATGTTAGCCACCTAGGGGCTACTTTGTGAATATCAGAAGCCATGATATTAGAAATTGATAGTAATTTTCATGCATTAATTAAATATGGAGAAAGGATGAAGTTTTTTTATGCAGAGGATGGAGCTCAGTGAGAGTTCTCATTTCTATGAAACCGGGGATACTTATGGTTTTATTCTTCCAGTCTTGTTAAGCAGCCTATTGCTGAATTATCATGGGGATAGCTTCCCTAGTGGCTCATGGACACTCACTCTCAGCCAAATTCTTTGTCCTCTAGCTCTTATAATCTTCAGTCCTCCTCCCCACCTCTTTAAGGTCTTGGATTCAGAGATTGTATTATAGACATAGCCATTGGATTTAAGCATGTCAGGAGCATTTATTGTGGATGTTAGAATCAAAGAATTAAATAAGATCTTAAACTGTTTCCTGCTACCTTATTGTGTCTTCAGCCATCAGTTTTGATTCTAAGGTCACGAGGCATTTTTACTGGCACCAGTAAGTAATTTAAATAAGGATTGATATTCAACATCTTTCATAAAAACATTGATAAGATTATAAGCAATGGTCAAATTTAGATGTACAATCTTTACGGAGATAGTAAAACTATGTTTTGAACAGAAATTGAGTTCTTCAAATTAACTTTCTGTTGTAGATTATAATATATTGTACTGTTTGTGAATCATAAACAGCTGTCTCACTTATCTATGTAAATTGTAGAGTTATTTTCAACAGAAAACAGGTCATTGAAAAACTATATAGAAAAATGGATGCATTTTTTTGTATCATAAATACTAATGTTGCATGCTGTGATGTTCTCAAAGTGTTGATGGTTATTCCTGTGGAGTTATCCCATGTGAGTGATACCAATCTGCATTGCTAAGTACGGATGAAAGGAAAGAATTCAGTGACATCACTTTTAGTAAAAGAGACTACTTTGAAAAGGAAAGGCTTGAGATAATATGATGCTGACTTTCCTTCCTGTGATGTTTTAAATTTATTTTAGTGATGCGTAGACAGTGTGATTATTGTTAATGTACAGAGACAATGGGAAATGCTTAACATAATATACGAAATCACAATATTGTGCCCTCATTTTGTATTACAGATAAAATCATTAAAACTTCATCGAAAAATAGGCTTAAAACTTAAGGTAATCATCTGCCAGTAGGACTATTTATACTTGATAAAATTCATTCACAAACAATTCATCCAGAATTTAAAAAGTACATTCATTAGAATTAACTTTAAACTTTCTTGTTAGTGTTAAGTTAGTGTTGTCTCCTTTATAGTAGTAGAGTGGAGTAAGAAATATAAACATTAATGCAGAAACTTACAAACACAAATATATATATATATATATATATATATATATATATATATATATATTAATGATTGCTATACAAAAATAAAAATATTAAAGAAATTATTTACATGAGAAAAAAGTACTGTTGAATTTGCAGTAACATTTTGTGCAAAAGATGTACTGTGTTAATAGCTGGTGCATATCATTACAGGGAACCCTGATCTCAGTATAAGTTTGTGTAAATATTAACGCTCAGTATTAAAAAAAAACTTACTTTAAAAAACTTACTTATTTTTGAGTAACTTATGAATGCTCAAACCTTATATTTGTTGTTGAATATTTTACACTTGGCTATTTTTTATATTATAAATGGGAAATTAGTTAAAACATACATTTAAAGGTTAGACATACAGTCTTGTATGGATTGTATGATACATTAATTATCTCCTCATCCTGAAATTATTTCATTGTGATCTGAATAAAGAAAACTGAGCAGTGCTGTCTGAGTGGTTGTAGACATTACAGCACAGGGAAAGATGAATGGATGCTGGGATGCTGCTGCAATTGCCTCTGCATTTTCATCACTTATTGGTGAGAACGATTTTCTACAAAGCAATAATAAAACGGAATGTAACCAAATGTCACTATGGTCTGTTATACTGCAATAATGTCAGATAAGAATAATAGGTTTCATAAAATGCCAGGCGAATCAGGGAGCAACCTGATTCTGTTCATGTTCAGATTCATGGTTCAATAAAATGTATTCATACACATTTGGTTCACACATGTTGATATATAATAAGCTACATCTTAGATTTTATTTAATTATATTGATTTTCCCCACAGTGCGTTATTGAAGGTCTTTATTAAATAAGGTTTGGTGAGCAAAACTTCCTCAATAGATTTGAAATCCCAAGTATAATAACAAGAAGAAAATCTATTTAATATTTCTTCATTATGGGGCATGTTGCCACAGGAGGAAAATGAACCAATGGAGTATCCTGTTTATAGTCCCAAGACAGCAGGGTTTTGAAAGATACATTAATACCAAGAAAACTTAACTAATTGCATAACATATATTCTAAGGCAAAATGTCATTGCAATTATGATATCTTGAAATGTTTATTCAGGCTAATGGCCAAGCTGCCATTAACCACTGATTGTGGGTTGAAGCATGAGAGTAAATTCCCAACAGCAAGACTGGCAAACTTTAACACTATTTTTATTTTGTGTGTAAGACACTGATATTTGAAAAAGGTATGCAAAACCTTCTGTAAAACCACTAGATGGAAGTAAGGATAAGTATATTTCAGCTTTTACAATTCCTTATAAAATCGATGGGGATGAGTTATAGACACTAAATGAACTCCCAAAGTTCTACTTTGTTAATTAGAAGGAAACTTTCAGAAACAAAATGTAAACATAGGCTTGCAAATGCTGATAATGACATGACAGGTGACTTCATTTCTGAATTGGAATGCTTTATAAAACCATGCTGAATTTGGACATTTTATGTGTTTGAAAGATAAACCCTTAATAAGGAAAATAAAATTTGACTTAAAATAAATATTGTTGGATCAAACAGCATTATTACATTCTTCCCAGTTCTCTAGTGTGTGATCTTTGATACACTGCTCTTCCAGTATTTAGCCTAAAACTACAATCCTGTTCATTAAAGTTAATGAAACAATATTCAATTTTACTATAATAAACTAATGACTGTGAAGAAAATTAAATTAATTTCTACCTGAAAAAATAAACTAATATCAGCAGTTCCTCCGTCATTAACCTTCAAATACCAGCTCCATGTCCAGAATCCCTAGATTGTCTTTTGGATAAACCTCAGATCAGTCTCAGCTGTAGAGTCGATAACTTTCTATTAGAAGTTATATTTAGTGAAGGCCTAAGACAAGCTGCTTAAAAAGCATTCCAAACTATAGTGGTAGAAGCATATGTCGGTTAATCTCTGTCTCTTGTCTGATCAAGGCTGGTGGGGCAGCTTTGTTATCCTAGCTTATGTGCACAGGGGTCAGATAAAGCACAGAAGAGCTCCATGTAACTCCCTTGTGAGCACATACTGGGCTCAGCAGCATCTCCGTCGCACTTATTCCTGAAGCTATTACTAGTTATATAGCCACGTAAAACTTCAAGAGAGTTTAGGAAATGTGCCAATTAAAAGAGAGCAGAAGAGTGATGTTTCAGACTAGTTAATATTGTCTCATGCCCAAAATGCACCTACCATTCACTATGTCCCAAACTGAAGATCTTGATAATTCCCTTTTATATGCACTGGTGGTATATTATCCCATTTCTGGAAATGTGAGCTGTATCATGATTTACTTGTGATAAAGGTGTTATGGTATTCTAAAATTCTTTTCTATTTTCAGTATCTTTCTTTCAAACCTTCATTTTTAGTATGCACCTCTTCATCCTTCCAGGCACTACTCTTGCCCCAGTTCCTAACATAATAGCTGTATTAGGAAACTACCTTCAAATTTGTCTTCCTATTCTGATATTGCCTGCAATGACATTTTCTGTACACAGGACCCAAATGATACTTTTCAAAAGATGGCACCATTCATTTCATTCAATATTCTTCCTCTTTTTCCAAGGATCTTACGATTTCCTGTGATCAACCACTCACCCCTCTGTTTCCATCGTTTCCTTCTTTCAGAATGCTGTTTGAACACCATAAAATTGTCACTTTATTTTTCTGACACCTACATAGTATGCACAAGTATATGTAACAACTTACATAGTATATAAAAGTATAACACACACACACACACACACACACACACATATATATATAAATCATTTCTTCTACATTCCTTAATGTATTACTCTTCACAAAATAAATATGTACAGTGAGTTTTAAAGTATGTGTATTTATATGAAAACGTGCATTTTGTTCCCCAAAGCCACTTGTAAGTATGAGCCAAAATAATGTCTCCTCATGACATTTACTTCCAGTCACTGGAATCTGAGGTAGATGACATGGTGATGGAGAGTTAAAATTTTTAGATGGAAATGTTTGTCAACCAGCTAAATTTAAACTAACAAGCCTCCTCAGAAGCACATGGGTGCATATTTCCTGGGATACTTAAAAATCATTTGTTTTGTCATTATTGGCTGACCCTAAAGTCCTTTGATCTTTAAAGACCACAGCTTTTCAAAACAACTTTCATATAATAATACTTCATTTAGTTAAGGATTTGATTTGTTACCACTTTGTCCTTTCAAGTCACACTGAGTTTTAGCAGATCAAAATCTGTTTGAGATAGTGAAATAAAATCTGTAGGAACATGACTCTAGAATTTATTTATTTATTTATTTATTTATTTATTATTTTTTATTTTTATTTATTTATTTTTGCTATATTGTTAAGTTTGGACATCCTTTTGGTGGAGGGGAAGATTTTTACTGTAGACAATACTGAAGATATAGTCAGAGTCATCCAGAAGAGAACAGAGCAAAAAGATTAAATAGTAGACTAAATGTAGCTGGTAGATAGGAGCAGACCATGAGAAGAGAGAGGTAAGAAAGGAGGATCAAATAGAGACAACCAGGAGTACTAAGATGGTGAAAGCTAAATGACAGGGAATGAGAAGTTGAAGGAAGGAAGCTCATGAACTGGAGAAATTTAGGTTTGGGGGGCGGGGTGAGAAATCTGAAAAGAGACACTGGTATAGAGAGAGCCTGGCGGTCAGCATAGGCACCACAGTCATTTGTCCTGAGTTTTTCCTTTTCCTTTTCCTTTTCCTTTTCCTTTTCCTTTTCCTTTTCCTTTCTTCCTCCCTCCCTCTCTCCCTTCCTTTCTCTTTCATTTTTCCTTCATCTTGAGTCAAGAATTCTGTGTGATCTGGGTGCCCAGGAATTCACTCTGTTGACTACCTGGCCTCAAGCTAAGAAATCTACCTGCCTCTTCCTCTTGAGCCTGGACTTAAAGGCATGTACCTGTACCACACTACTTTCTCCTGTATTTTTTTTTTTTTTTGACCTGATATTCCAGCCCTTTTGTTGCCCATAAAGGACAACATGGTTTAAATCAAATTAGTATTTCTTTTTGTTTTATTTTGTGTAATAAATACAACTAACAATTTAACAGGAACAATACATTGTTTAGGAAATCAATCAGTATCAACAAAGAAACTAAATATTATGTCTACTTGTTGAGGTTGTCTTTTGAAGTACAGTCAATAAATGATATTTTCTGAATACCCATGCGTTACTAAAGTCCATGTAAGGAATTCATCAATTGTATCTCAACTTAGAAACTGAGGACAGAGTTTGAAGGAAGTGCTTATGATTCTTTGCTGCTCTTTGTCATACAGTGGGATTTCTGTTGTAGCTCATTCGATTATTTTTATTTATACTCTATTTTGTACTCTGTCTTTTAAGGATTAAGTGAAACTAATTAAATTTGGTTAATGTTGAACATAAGGATTGCAGAGCCACTTATTTCATTATCTGTTATAAAACAATATGAACATAATTTATTTTTTCATGTTGCTATTAATCACATGGTTATTAACTACTGGTATTACAACTAATTACACTAGCAAGATTTTGCTGAAAGGACCCAGATATAGCTGTCTCTTGTGAGACTATGCCGGGGCCTAGCAAACACAGAAGTGGATGCTCACAGTCAGCTATTGGATAGATCACAGGGCCCCCAATGGAGGAGCTAGAGAAAGTAACCAAGGAGCTAAAGGGATCTGCAACCCTATAGGTGGAACAACAATATGAACTAACCAGTACCCCCTAGAGCTCGTGTCTCTAGTTGCAAATGTATCAGAAGATGGCCTAGGCCTAGTTGGTCCATCAGTGGAAAGAGAGACCCATTGGTCATGCAAACATTATATGCCTCAGTACAGGGGAACGCCAGTGCCAAGAAGTGGGAGTGGGTGGGTGGGAGAGTGGGGTGGGGGGGAGAGTGTGGAGGACTTTTGGGATAGTATTGGAAATGTAAATGAAGAAAATACCTAATAAAACAAAACTAATTAAGATGGCTTGAGACAGAGCTTGATGAAGTAGCTCTTGCTTAGCATATAGGAAGCCCAAGGCTCAATCTTTTTTTTTTTCCAATTTTTATTAGGTATTTATTTCATTTACATTTCAAATGCTATCCTGAAAGTCCCCTATTACCCCCCCCCCACTCCCCTACCCATGCACTCCCACTTCTTGGCCCTGGCATTCCCCTGTACTGGGGCATATAAAGCTTACAAGACCAAGTGACCTCTCTTTCCACTGATGGCTGACTAGGCCATCTTCTGATACACATGCAGCTAGAGACACAAGTTCTGGGGGTACTGGTTAGTTCGTATTGTTGTTCCACCTATAGGGTTGCAGACCCCTTCAGCACCAAAATTCAATCTTATGGATTACCCACAATATGGATTTGTGTATGCTTCATGATTCAAGTAGTAACATGTAGAACTATGAATAACAATGTTTTTGTTTGTATATTTTGTTCTTGAATACTCAAAACACAATAGATATTGTAGACAGAATAAAAATAGGAATCTATGACAGACAGCTTTATTTTACATAATTTGAATGAACAATGAAAGAAGCTAGAGGGAAGATAGAAAAAGTGAAAAAGGAGTCCTGAGTAGGCTAGGGAGGGAAAATATTTAAACTGAATCATTTCAACACACAGTGACAATTTTTGAAACAAAATAGGATACATGGATAGCAAACCTAACTGACTTAATATTTTTTAAATTCTGAACAAAATGTTAAGTAATAATATTTTCTGAATTGTTTTAAATAATATTGTTCTCTGTTATTCTTACTGTGCACATATAATGTTCTGTGTGTATCTGTATGTGTGTATGTAAGTGTAATGTGTGTGTGCGTATGTGTGAGCGTAGTGTGTGTATGTGTGTTGGGAATAATAGTGTTATCAGTTTTCTTCTTCCACCCTGTGGTTCCACCTGCTCAGACCCAGGATTCAGGTTTGCCAAAAAGTATCTCAACCTGCTTAGCCATTTCACTGGCCCTAAGTTCATGACATTTATACTCTGAAACAGTATGAATATTATATGTAAATAAATAGTTCCTTTGAGACTTTATAATTAGTACATCTTCATTTCAATACAGTAGTAAAAAAGCCTGACCAAAGTGTACTTGGAGAAGAAAAGAGAGAGAAAATTGAAACTTTAAAAATCATGAACTAAATCATTTATGAAATCATTAGCTATTTAAAGTAATCCCAGCATATGAATAAAGTAACACAAGTGAGTGGTGGAAGTATTGCCATGTATATGAATTAGAGCGATTGTGAAGTTTGGCAACTAAGTCTAATCTCACACACATATATTATAGTGAAACCCCAAAATGTCTGAAAAATGATTAAAGATAAATATAAAACATTACATCACTTTCAATAGAACCAAAAAAATAATTTACACTTACACAAACCTGTACAAAAATTCACTTTTTGTAAAAAACAAAAACAGAGACAGAGAGAGAGAGAGAGAGAGAGAGAGAGAGAGAGAGAGATACAACAGAGAACTCTAGCTGGAATGTTGTTATAAAAGCAAAATAACCCATCCCCCACTTTCTCTCCCATGATTTTTACATTAGCTAGTGCCAATGTCAATTGGAGTTTTAATATCAAGGATGATAAAAAGCAGGAAAACATTATTAGACTGTCAACTTCCTTCAACAATTCCAAATTTGCCAGATGTGTACACAGCAGTAAATACTTCGGTCCTATGTGGTGTCTCAGCTTCTGAATCGACAGTGCTGGAAAATGCTACAGATGGCATCTGGATATGGGACAACCATGCGTGAGGCGTGATATGGCAATGGCAGTAAGCACAGTCACGGCAGAGTTCTCCTTCATTCGTCAGCAGAGAAGTTTTCCCAAGTGGATGATGCTTGCTTACTGAAAGGCATTTGGAGCACTCCTTCAGGTGACTTCTGATGGTTCAAGCAGCAGGTCTCCGGCTGTTCCTGCCAGGATCAGCATGTGCGCACAGAGAAACACCGCACACCTGTCCTGCTGCCATAAGGGAGCTGATGAATTCTTTTAGCTGACAATCTTGTCTGTATCACACACAGATACAGACCACACACACACGCACGCACGCACGCACGCACGCACGCACGCACGCACGCACGCACGCACGCACGCACGCACGCACACACTCATTGTAGTCACTGAATGAAATCTCCATGTTAAAGGGCACCAAAAGCCAACACAATAGCTACAGGACATATCAAGGGTTACAACACTAGCAGAAAGCAAACAAGGCATGTACTCTATGATTATGAAAGTAAGAGCAAAGCCGTTCTATGATGTTAGAAGACGATTTGCTACTGTTCATTATCGCATGCACACACTTGCCTAGATGAGACAGCAACTAATCCAAATTGATTTCAAGATGCAACACGTTAACCTGTGGAAACATACACAATCAAACTGAGCTCATTGATTTCAGTATGGGGTTTCTACACTCTAAACACGGTGAATGTGCAAAAGAGGAATTTACTAAGCATAAAGTATGTTAATTGCGTAGCCATTCCAGTCTATATTTGAGATTATATCTTGAAAATATCTCTCCATTTAATTCCTAATGGATAATGGAAGACAACCATAAAGTCATGATTTTCCTCTGTGTGTAGAGCACCCTGCTGACCTAACTCCAGCAGATGAATATTTATATGTATGAGAGCAGGCACTGCTTGTATCTAGTAAATAAAGTAGGTTACTTACAAACAGTGAGCATGTGACAACTCTTGAGAAGCCAGGGTTATTCTAAGTGCTGAGTTCATGTCCTCTATTGAGTCTCAGTAAATGGCTAAATATAGCACCAGAATTAGAAATATAATTACCCCTCAATATAAATAGTCTCTAAATCCTTGTCTAAAGTGTAGCTACTTAAAACAGAGTTACTTTGAAGGGCGATATTTTTAATGCAATGTTATTTTTTTTATTTGATCAATCTGATATTCTTCTTTTCAATACTTGCAAAGACATTTTTCCCTTCTAGGTTTCTCACCGTAAAAAGTGTTTTCTTTTGCTTTTGCTTCATATGATTTGTATTACATTATGAGAAATTAAAATAATTAAGCTCTCACTCTCTCTCACTCTCTCTCATTCTTGGTGTGTGTGTGTGTGTGTGTGTGAGAGAGAGAGAGAGACAGAGAGAGACAGAGACAGAGACAGAGAGACAGAGAGAGACAGAGAGTGTGTGTTAACAAAAAATAGTATTTAGAGTTTAGAGTTTAAGTGGGCAACAGAAAGATTAAATGTTTGATCTGTGCTATTTTAAGAGACAAGAACAACTGTGTTGTGTGCTGCTGTTCTCAGAAACCCTAGCTCTCATGAGGAGAATTTCTAGATGAGAATAAAAGAGCCATTTACTTTTTTGAAGTTCTCCTTTTTAAATAGGATCGCTTTACAGTTGAGGACACTCATGGGTGTTTATCTTTGGAACACTGCATGTGATGGGATTCCAAAGCCTTGGCTTACCATGTGCAAGGCTAGCATTTCTATGATAACAGGTGTAAAACAACTTGTGTGCTCATGAAACAGTAGTGTGGAAAGTGGATTCAGGGTTACAACAGGATAGTTAGACAAGCTGACTTGAAATCAAGTGTAATTTCTTCATGTTTACTAAGCTCATTTTAACTGTACCCCAATTTTAGTAATTTTTTTTAACCAAATGTATAGAATTTGACTTTTCAATCAGGATGAACATAGTGGATTGACAATAGATGGTTTCTTCTGGTTATGATTTATTGAGGAACTACAGCAATAAAGGGATCTGGTTTTAGATTCCTCTTTAAAATTTATTCTGAGAGGAGGTGCCAGAGTCAGAGACCCACTGTTCTCACATTCACAATTTTATGAAAACACTATATGGAAGGAAGCCATAATATATGTAAAGTACCTGGTGCAGACCCTTGCAGGCCCCGTGCATACTGCCTCAGTCTGTGTGAGCTGATATGAACTTTGATCATGTTGATTTAGAGGGCTTTGCTTCCTTAGTGCCTCTGTTCTCTCTGGCTCTTCCTGACTTCTCTTCATTGGGGTTTTCTGGGTTCTAAATGAAGAGATTTGATAGAGAAAACCCAATTGGGAGTTGAGTGTTCTAAAGTATTTCACTCAAAGCTAAAACTTTGTTTGTGAATCTCTATACTTGTTTCTATCTGTTGTAGAAGGAAGCTTTTCTGATGATGTCTGAGCAAGGCACCTAGCTATGACTATAGCAAATGTCATTAAAAGTAATATTACTGCTCTTTTGGGGGGGCATAGGAAGTAATATTTGTTTTTACTATAGGTCTCTGAGCTATCTACTATCTGTCTTTGGTTACCCAGGCATGTCAAGAATAGGTTCCATATTGTGGAGTGGGTCTTAAGTCAAATTAGAAAATGGTTGGCTATTTGATTATAAACTACTACAACTGCCATAAACAATAATATACATAATTTGTCAAATTGGATAATGAAAAAGTCAAAGCCACATCATTTTATAGGTTGTCGGGCAAGAAAGTGTAATTTGGAAACTCTGAAATTGCTTAGAAATTAGCTTCATAATGTCTGATAACATGCTCTTTACATCACGTATTATTAGAAAGACATAATAAATGTGATGCAAAGTATTACTGCTAAATGCATTATCTGAACTTAAAAGATACTTTGGAAACTGAGATATAATAAATGCTACTTTTCTAAGGCTCTAATATTATCTATGAAATAGGAAAAGGAAAAATAGCTTGAGAAAATATAAAACAAAATTCATCAGTATTTTAACAACAAAAATATTTTAAAATGTGAAAGAATAAGTACTTTGTGTGTATACTTCTCATAACTGCTAAACAAAATTCATGAACATACACACTATGGCCTTAATCCTCATCCTTTCCAATTGCCTAAAATGACGTATGTGCAGGTATAATGAAGGTTAATGTGGATGATAGGTGGCTAGTGGACTGACAGTGGTTGAAATCTGTAAAAGGAAAGCCAAGTAACACGTGGGAAAGGCAAACTAGAGAGTTAGGCTCACAGTGGTCTATAAATACAACTGTGAACTGCTGTACTCTAGGGTCAGTAGGTCGCATACCTTCCATGACTGGAATGCCATTTGGCCACAATTGACTGAATACTGGACTTCACCACAACAAGAGTCATTAGCAATTCTACTCCTGTTAAAAGGGAAACATAAACTACTTATGGATTTTCTTTTCTTCTTATTTTTTATTTAATGATGCCGAGAATGCTGGGTAGCTGCTTCCTTTTAGAATTACAAAAATTGTCCAACAGTACATTTTCTCCTTAAGCAAGTAATGGATTTAAAGTCACTGTGCCATGAAAGGCTAGAAAATGTCTGTGGTCGTTTCAGTTTAAGTACAGGAAATACTCTTTGAATAGACGTCAGGTAAATAGCTTTAGAAATACTTCTTTACAGATTACTTTTGTCAGATACATAGTAGCTTACATTTATAGT
This sequence comes from Mus musculus, assembly GCF_000001635.26. NCBI lineage: Eukaryota > Metazoa > Chordata > Mammalia > Rodentia > Muridae > Mus > Mus musculus. The sequence goes on along the minus strand of NT_187020.1, from coordinate 3,032,215 downwards.
GTCCAGACACCGAAGGAAGATTTGTATCTACTGTACTTCTCTGCTTTCTGTTTTGGCATTGAACTCTAGGTACTGGCTGATAGCTCTGTCAATAAGTAAAATACTGAGGGCATAGCAGGTTTGAGCCAGTAATTTGCCATCCTCTTTATGCAGTGTCTTATTAATATATGATTTTATTATACCAAATAAAATTTAGTTCAGAAATGAGATGTCCAACAATATCAAATTAACAAAATAATGCTTTAATTTGGTTTAAAAGGTAATGATTTAATTTGTTAGAGAGAAGAAATAAAATTTGCCATATCTATATTTTCAGACATTTATGAGCCACTGTTAATTCCATATGACTTCTCCTTATAAAAGTATATTGAATAATGAGGAAAATACAAACAAAGATATATTTATGAAAATACACTGGAAATTTATTAAAACCAATACAGTACCACCACAGACAATATGTAGAAATAACAGAGTAATATAGTTTAGATATAAAGCTAAGTGTAATTTAGGGTAGCAATGAAAATAGTATCTACATGTGATAAAGGAAGGGGACAAGGGAAAATGAAGAAATGTTAGAAAGAAGTACAGAATAGAGGAGTGAAAATCTGATTGTATAATAAAGGAAATGTGGAAGCAAAATTTGCTAAATGTAAGAGGAATGAAAAGTGAAAACCGAAAAGCTTTTAACAGCATACTTCATAATTATACATTTTTCTGTATGATTTTCACACACCTGAAATATGTACAAATATCCCATGTCAAAGTCAAAATCTAAATTTGGTCAAAAGCAAATTTTTATGTGGTTCAAAGGAGAAGATAATGTTGTGTTGGTGCAGTTTTTTCCATTTTTCCATTTATTGGAACTGAATTTTTTCTTACAGAAAGCATACTGATAACTGTATCATCGTTTCCTACTCCTCTCAGACCCTCTCCACCTCCCTCACACACGTATTCACTCCCTTTCTGTCTCTCAGTAGAACACAAGCAAGGTGTTTAAAGGGCCTGCTGGTAAAGAGAAACATTTAACTCATTTCTCTTTAGGGTGGCACAGTGACAAGAAGGAAACCCCCTTGTGTTTAACTTTGAAGAAAAAATAGCATTTTGTCAGAATACTTCTTTGTTTATGATTTTCATTTTCAAATTATAAGTAATTTTAACCCTGGATTTTAAAAATATACACTGTCTTCTTTTCTAGAGTCAGATGCATTATACATCATTAAACAAAGATAAATATACTATTTTTATTCCTGCCTTCCTAAATATCTGTGAATCAGTAGCATCCTCGAATAATTCATTTTATAACACTTTAACACGAAAAAATTATGGCCTTCTTTTATGAAAGAATATAAACTTTAATTGAAACATTTGTAGGCATACATTTGTATCTAAGACTATAACACAGCACACTGTAAAATTATGAATGAATTTTTTTAGGTTTTCATTTTGCTTTGTTCAAGCCAATTTACGTTTATTTTTTATAATACTGAAACTTCAAACATGGAAAATGTTTGAAGCATAAAATATATTTTGAAGTTTACCATTTACTTAAGTTTTGTATTATTAACATAATTGTTATAAATGAAGTATTTATTAGTGAAAAAAGATTACTGAAAGTATTCTTCAATCCAAAGTAGGATCTGAATAAAGAAGAAAATTATGTGCACTCTGTAAGGACAAATCAATAGATATAAAAGCTGTCTTGAAATTGTAATGCAAATAAGTCATTGCTGCCATGTTTTCCACATTACAAAGAACTTTAAAAATTGGAAAGAATATCCAAGTCCACAGCTCTTTTCAAGGAGTATAGAATTACTGCATTTCTTTTCCATACTTTCCTGTATTCATATATACACATTTATGAATATATATATGCATACATATATATTAGAAATGTGATAATATTCACTTGTCATCTTATAAAGAACCATGTGAAACATGCCATTATGAAACTAACTTCAGAGCCAGGTGGTGGTTTCGCACACCTTTAATCCCAGCACTTGGGAGGCAGAGGCAGGCAGATTTCTGAGTTCGAGGCCAGACTGGTCTACAAAGTGAGTTCCAGGACAGCCAGGGCTATACAGAGAAACCCTGTCTCAAAAAAACAAAAACAAAAACTAACAAACAAACAAACAAACAAAAGAAACGAAAATAACTTCAAAAATAAAATACTTAATATAGTCTCATTGGCTGCTGTATGGATAACGGACTCTTGGAGAAGAAAGAATGATAATGAGAAGACATCTGAAGTTTACAGCAAGTGAGGAGGGACAAGGACATTTCACACCAGAACATGAACCCAGGATGCATCTTGGAAACTAACCTTTTGTGCATATTGAGTGGGAAGCATTTGCTGAGAGAACAGATGTGGTGCAGGGAAGAAAGTGGAAAATGACTGTATTCCAAGCTTCCTGATGAATATGGAGCACGAGAAGACAATGAGGAGTCAGTGTCCGGCTTTATAAGCCTGAAAAGACTATTGAGTTGAAAGGGATTTGTTTTCTACAGGAAGTTGTTCTCACATTCAAATGAAACTTTGTACATCCTTGGTACACCAGGGGTGTACCTAGTGCTAAATATTGTGTGTTTGCCCAGAACATATAGGTTGTAACTTTATGCAAAGGAAGAGAGGAAGGTTCCAGTAGCTAAACTGAGATACGCCATCAATGAGGAGAGGATGCCAGAAGAGGAGGCAGGTTAAACCAGTGCCTAGAAGAATGGGTCTGAGGATACTGAGAGCATCCTTGTTGGGTTTTGTTTCTTAACTAAGTGAAGAATGAACAAGAGAATCAGAACAACTAGCTGTTCTTGGAAAATGAATGGTGAAAGCAGAATAAAAGATACAACAGACTCATGCAATCATTTTGACCCGGAAACTCACTTCTTTTGGGCAAGAATTAAAACAACAACAACAACAAAAACTAATTAGCTCTGGAGAGAACGCCCTGCCCTGGTGGAGGTAGTACAGGTGAGCTGGAACCCTGGGGGTGAAATCCTGGGAATATTTGTTGCTCATCTGCCATGAGATGGAGAATGTATGTATGTGGGGGGGCAGGGGATGAAGTGCCCTCCTGTGCTTCACCCCTCTTCACCTGTGGTCCTCAGGAAAGCTGGTCCTGCAGTCATGCAAGTGGGAGAGGTAACTTTGCCTCTCACAGGCTGCAGTACTGGGGGTAGTGAGTCCCACCCCTAGACTGGGCAGCACAGTGGAGCAGGTCCTGTAGACATGAGTGTTGGTGGGCTAGCCATAGGACATGAGAGCAAGAGAGCTGCCCTTGCATCCTGCTGGAGAAAGCACTGGGTGGCCTACCTGGAACAATGGTGGAAAGCTATCAGGGGTGGTGCTGATAAGAGAGAGCTGGGTCCAATCCCAAATCTACATTATTCATGAACTGTTGAGACATGTAAAAAGTCCTGCTCATCCAAAACTAAAGTATCTCCATGACACAGAGCAACAACAAGATAACCGCCAGGAGTCCCTGTGAAGATTCAATATTGATGATGTCACAGAAGCCAGAGACCTTGCAATAAACCTATGACTCATTGCAGTAGACATTTGCAAATGAAGATGTATAAACAGAAGGGAATACTGTGATATACTACAGCTTACAGGACAATTTATTTTCTACATTTTGTTTTTTGTTTGTTTGTTTTTCTTTTGGGGTGTGTGTGTTTATATAGGGGTAGAGAGGTTGCAAGTGTGGAGGGCAGATATGAAGGCAGAGAGAGATGAGTGGAACTGGGGTACAAAATATGAAACTCACAAAGAATCAAACAAAACACGTTTTAAGCCATTAGAATACAAAAGATTATAGCATGATTCAGAAGAGTTAAAAACCACTGTAGGAAATTATGTAAAGAAATTATTCCATATATAACAGGAACAGAAAAAATGAGACTATGGAGACATATATAGGGTTTCAGATATGATATATCAAGAGGAGAGATATTATTCATATCTCTATCTTGATGTGTAAAGATCTATGGGAAAGTAACATGTGGTCCTGCAAGAATGAGAGGAGCATTGTTGTGGGGTTATCATTAGATTCCACTGAGAATGGTCATCCTTTCTGCCTCACGTGCAATGTCAGAACCATGCTCACTTCAGCCCACTTAATCGCTAAGGACACTGGGCAATGTAATCTATTTGGGTTCCACAGGAAAGAGAAATGAGTTTGTCTGTCGTGCTGTGGTGGTTTTCTCTCCTATGAACAAATAAGCCCTCTAGTTCTTCATGCTTTCAAAATAATAATGCATATCCTTAATTTCTAACTCAGAAATTAGTCTACCAAGGTTAGTACTAATTGATTAATTTTGAAAGAAATTATATTAGATGCTAGCGATTGCTACTTTATCTTTTCTTACATGATTCATTACACTTCAAATTTTTCTGAAACAGACTTCCCTCTTCTTGTTTCAAATAATAAGTACAATTTATATTTAATATTATAGACTTTTCCAATATAATATGACTGCTTAAAAATCAGTCCCTTATGTTAAATCTTACTGAATAATGTCATTAGTACTCAGGTCTACTCAGTCATGCCAAGAATCTGAAACTACTTTTGCAACCTTCGTTTCTTCAAGTTTTGTGTTACAAATCATTGGTGGTTTATAAAATGAATTTGGTGAATTACTCCTGCTAAATAGAACAAAATAGAATAAAATAAAATAACAAAAAAAACAGATCATATGTCTGATTATTCCATCAGGATTGGAACTATACATATATTGATTTGTACATATAAAATATGCATATGTTATATACATATATACATTAACACATAGCTATCCTTAAGAAACAATGAAGTCCTCTAAATGGTTTGAACATTTCCATCTATGGCCTTTGATGGCAGTGATTTTACTAATCTTGAGCCTTAAATTTCACATATTAAAATCTTAATTTTCATTTCTCTCTCTCTCTCTCTGCATATATATATATATATATTTCTAATTTATTTTGAAAATTTCACACACACACACACACACACATATATATGAAAGCATTAACTTTCCTAAAAAGACTACACAAGATGTAAATAGACATTGCAATGCTTGTGAAAGGTAATATACAATAATAGTATTTTATAATATTAATATCCTAATCAAATTTGTATTTCCTATGATATCATTACTGAAAAAGTTTGTTGGCCTGGAGAAACACTGAAGGTAGAATTTAGTTAAAAGATTGTAGTGATCTTGAAGTAAACTATTGAGAAATACTATAAGGGACTCACATTGGACATAAAAAAGTGAACTCTGATATATTACAAAAATAAATTATATGAAAATTTTCCATTGAGCATTACTTTTCCTGTTGGTTAGGCCATGTCAAATTACAAAGCATACTAAAATCATTGATTTCATGAAAATGTAGATTAGTAAGACAATAAATAGTAAACAGAGAGGATGTTAAGTACCATGAATAGATGAGCTTTCTGGATCAACAAGCTCATTAAAACAATAATAGAAAAATAAACAGAGAATAGCTCTAGAATTATGTTATGAAGTTACAGAATGCAAAGCTATCTGGAATTTGAGAGGTACACATACATATATAAAGAAATATTATTGAATGAATTTGTAATAAAGCAATATTAGAAAAAATAGCTGAACAAGTCAGTTTAAATGATATCAAAGAAAATAATGTAGTACAATTTTGTCCTTAGTAATGAAGTCTACTGTTGGATTTCTGGGGAGCAGAGGTATACAGCCAAGTATAGCATTTTGAGAGATATACCTATTATTAGTAATTACCACAGGCATAAAAATATGAAAAATTATAAATTCACCACAGCTAGCTCTTTCCTGTTGTTTCTCTCATGTTGATATATGAAACATACTTATATACATATACATATACATATACATACACATACACATACACACACACACACACACACATATATATATATATGTGTGTGTGTATGTAAGTGTTTGTTAGAGAGAGAGATCTTGATAAATTCCTAATTCATTCATGTTCATTCATGAATGTTGATGCAGTATGTTTTTTTTTTATTGCCTTTCGATTTCTGTTGCAGCTGACTTCCATTGTTACAGGAATCGTAGCTTGGAATCGTGGTTGTATTCCAAGGAACAACAAAGAGATGTACATTTGTATAGGATACATCACAATCTACTAAGCAATGCAGAAACCTAAAACAGTGATATCAAAAGAAACTATGAAGCCATTAAAAAAATTGGCTCTCATTTAAAGTGTTCGTAGACATGTTAAAATTAGAAGAAATGAAATTTAAATGAAATTTCAAACACCAAAGTTAAATGTCTAATTCATCTATAACATCTTCTAAAAGTCCATTTCTATAATTAGCATTTGCATTGCTTACATACCATAGCAAACATGTGACAGCTATAGGACAGCTTGTAGAGCAATAACTCTTTCTCTACCATACATGTTCCAGAGGTGGATCTCAGATCATCAGACAAGAGCTTTTCCCCATGAAACCATCTTGGCAACCCATAATGCCCATTTTGACTGAGTTGCAGTTCAGCCACTTTCAGTGTCATAGTTTGGCAGGCACAGTCAGCATGTGGGGCCATATAGTCCTGTAGTGTAAATGAGGAATGGATATAAAGAGAAATGCAGGAGAAGTTTAGAGGTAGTAGATTTAGTACGAAGTCTCTTCCCACAATGGGTTCTATGCCCTAATAAAATTTAATTGCAGAACAACCTTTGCTGAAATACCACAATAAATTTATAAACACCTCTTGATATTTTTCTCTGATCGTGATAACATTTATATTCCCATGTCTTTTAACCTTTTTAGCCTTCAAAGCACAATCAATGTGCACATTTACCTTTTACTTGGGACTTCTTAAATTTCTATTCAGAAAGGTAAAGTGCACATGTAATATTTTCAAAATTCCCATTCTTACTGATTTTAATTCAATGAAGAATTTTAGTGCCTTTTGCTAGTGTGTGTGTGTGTGTGTGTGTGTGTGTGTGTGTGTGTGTGTGTGTATAAATATATTTTTCTTGGCAGTAAGTTCAATTCAGTAAATAGTGGTTCAAAAATATTACCTGCTCTAGTAGAGTTTTTTGGTGCCAAGATAAAAGTAAGAGGTAAGCAAATATTAGAGGGCAAAAGTGATTAGTGCTTGGATCTGAATTGCAGTTACTTAGAGGATTGATAGAAGTCTATTTAAAATTAATATTTGACGAAGACCTAAAGAGGTAAAAAAATATAGAAGCTATCAGTGAAGACTACTCCTAAAAAGAGTGAAGAGAATATATGAATGTCCGGGAATCTATAATCTAAAATAACTTCATTGCCCTTTCCGAAAAATGTATTGAAATATAACTTGAAGCAAAACATTCACATCCTTTGGGCTAGTTTAAATATTTAGCATGTTAACATCTCATATGAAGAAATTAGTTCTCAATATAATCATAACTTTTTAATGGGTTTATATCTTATCTCTTCAGTTTTGTCTAAAACAGTGATATATGTGTTTCATATGTGAGTCTTGTAAGCACATATCTTAAGGAACTATTCTCGAATGTACTGCTTTCTTTCACACAAAGGGAAGGGAAACGATGAGACTCAAGCTTGAATGAAGCTATCCTCATTTACAATTTGTTATTTATAGAATCTCTCTCATTCTTTGTTCTGTTTTCTTTAATAGGTACAATTTCCAGATGGATTTTCTCCCGTAACCCTGAAAGATCCATGTTATCTGGGGAGGACTTCAGATTCATTTATTGACTTTCTTTCAGACCTAGGACAGGCAAAGTTAACCTTTTAGCCCCTCTCATGTAAAACATAAAATTCATTTTTTCTTTTATTTCTCATAACAAATAGTAACCGGGGTATGGTGTCCTTGGGTAATTACAGCCAGATTGAAATGGAATAGATCTTTACAGCCTCATTACCTTTGAAAGTGTTTGCATTATAAGTAACTCTTCCAAAAGAAAGAAAACACTGTGATCATTATTAAAGGATTAATTATAGATAATTAAATTTTAAAGTACATCAACTTGAACATTTATAAAATACCTATGCATCTATCTGAGTACCAAAACTAATATTTACAAATTAGATTTAATCTCTCTTTGATTCTTTCTCCAGATGAATGGTTTTTTATTCAGAAAAAAAGAATAATAATTCTGTTGTTACTTTAATTTTGTTATACTTTTATTTATAGTCCAGACTTTGTATCCTGTCACAAGAATGTCAAATATAGAGTTATGGCTAATTTTCAACATATTCAAACCAATAAATTCTAATATATTGATATTAGCTGCTCATTGAACAAGAGTGGTATTGGACAGGCCAAGAACAGATAACTGTTGTCCTAGGTGGAATATGGTCATTGCACTGAGAAAACATGCTATGGTAAAATAGGACTAACAAGTCATGTGAAATATTAGAGATGTTGGAATATGACACATGTTATAGATATAGCTTTAGAAAATATTGTTATAGGATTTATTCAGTATATGGGTTTTTTTTTTTCTTAAATAGTTAAATCCATTTGGAGGAAGAGTTTAGGTTTATACTCAGGATTTAGGACTTACATAGATGGAGTGGACAGAAAAACAAAAGTTAAAAACTGGAAACATAATGATAAAAACAACAAAACTGCAAGTAAAAATTAGATTTTGAGAGTATATTTCCCAGCCACATTTTCAGAAAATCCAAATGGAAGCGTAGCCATAGATATCATGTATCAGAGTTCACATATATTAAACTACAGAAGAAAAGAAAAATGGTGGAAAGGAAAGATCACCCCACTTCATGGTTTTAGAAATGAGTTCACACGGCAAGAAAATGAGAGCAGAAAAGTATGGTCTTCAGAGATCAGGAGTCTACCCTTTGGTGCTATGGCATTAAAGAGCTAATGGTGTGGAACAGAACTGATGGTATTAAATGGGCTCACCTGTCATGCCAAAAAAATGCATTTTGCTTTTATAGGAGCTTCAATGTAAGGTCAATAGTCAGAAAAGATTTAATAGAGAATCTTTGTTAGAACTTATTTCTTCTATTTTACTATGCAGAATTTGAACTAATATTTTCACAATAAATTAATTCCTAATTTGTAGAGTTTCAGGAACTAGGAGTTATCATCAATATGACACATATGCAGGGTATAAAGGAAATCAAATGTAAATTTTACAATATTTTAAAGAAGTTAGCATTTTTCTTACTAGAGAAATGCAAAGGACGGTTCCTTTTTGGGGGGGGGGGGCGTGGATAGAAACCAAAACAATAGATTTAGTCTTGAAGGTAGTGATGAAAAATTGTATAATGGTTAATTTGGAATTTACCACCAATCTTTTTAATTAGCACTTGTACCAGTACCAGGGTGTATCTACTGTAAGCTGTAATTGGTGGAAGGTAGCCTCATTTGTGATCACAACTTTAGTGATATGTGTCAATGAGATGATAATGCTGTTGCATTAGTGCTGAATGCATTTCTTAAGGGAATCAGAATAGATAGATCAATAGATAGATAGATAGATAGATAGATAGATAGATAGATAATCGATCAATAGATAAATGATAGATTCTATGTACATAGATTTTTTCCAAAAAGTTATTAAATGTAGATGATATATAAAATAAGAAAGAATAACACACTTGGGAAGAAAAAGAGAATGTGATTCTTTATCGAAATCCATAGCGTTCTGGTAAAAAGCCCCCTAAGGATGAGACTGACCTACTGAGTAATGAAGAACAAAAAGGAAAGAATGCCCTAGGAGTGTGAAGAACTTTGGTCCAATTTGTATTGTAATGAAAGTGCTTCTACTATATCTGTAATGCATGTGAGTTTTTGCTTGGTTGTCAAAGCACAGCACAGTAACATGCAATGAAAATGTGACCCCACATAATACTCCTCCTTCTTGTCCTCTTCCTCCCCCCTTACAAACTACCATATTCTATTCTTAATAACTCTGTGGTAAGATATTTTTGCTAATAATTCCTTAGATTTCAAAAGTATATCTACAAAAATATTCAAAGAGTAGTGCTATGCAAACTAATTTTTTAAGTTAGTAGTGTACCATGGACAATTGAATCTTCAAGGTTTAATGTTTATAATTAATGTACCTAACATCTATGATCACATGACACAGAATTATAAAAATATGGTTTATCATTATTATTCAAAGCTTTGCATATATATACATATCTTATTTATAATGTTTCACTTTTGCAAGTACAAAACTGCAAAGTCCAACTGTCAACTACAAGTTTTATATTATTGTTTTTTTTTTTTTAGGTATTTTCCTCGTTTACATTTTCAATGCTATCCCAAAGGTCCCCCATACCCACCCCCCCAATCCCCTACCCACCCACTCCCCCTTTTTGGCCGTGGCATTCCCCTATACTGGGGCATATAAAGTTTGCAAGTCCAATGGGCCTCTCTTTGCAGTGATGGCCGACTAGGCCATCTTTTGATACATATGCAGCTAGAGACAAGAGCTCCAGGGTACTGGTTAGTTCATATTGTTGTTCCACCTATAGAATTGCAGTTCCCTTTAGCTTCTTGGGTAATTTCTCTAGCTCCTCCATTGGGGGCCGTGTGACCCATCCAATAGCTGACTGTGATCATCCACTTCTGTGTTTGCTAGGCCCCAGCATAGTCTCACAAGAGAGAGCTATATCTGGGTCCTTTCAGCAAAATCTTGCTAGTGTATGCAATGGTGTCAGCATTTGGAAGCTGATTATGGGATGGATGCCTGCATATGGCAATCACTAGATGGTCCATCCTTTCGTCACAGCTCCAAATTTTGTCTCTGTAACTCCTTCCATGGGTGTTTTGTTCCCATTTCTAAGAAAGGGTAAAGTGTCCACACTTTGGTCTTCATTCTTCTTGAATTTCATGCGTTTGGCAAGTTGTATCTTATATCTTGGGTATCCTAAGTTTCTGGGCTAATATCCACTTATCAGTGAGTACATATTGTGCGAGTTCCTTTGTGATTGGGTTACCTCACTCAGGATGATACCATCCAGGTCCATCCATTTGCCTAGGAATTTCATAAATTCATTTTTTTAATAGCTGAGTAGTATTCCATTGTGTAAATGTACCACATTTTCTGTATCCATTCCTCTGTTGAGGGGCATCTGGGTTCTTTCCAGCTTCTGGCTATTATAAACAAGGCTGCTATGAACATAGTGGAGCATGTGTTCTTCTTACCGGTTGGGACATCTTCTGGATATATGCCCAGGAGAGGTATTGCGGGATTCTCCGGTAGTACTATGTCCAATTTTCTGAGGAACCGCCAGACTGATTTCCAGAGTGGTTGTACAAGCTTGCAATCCAACCAACAATGGAGGAGTGTTCCCCTTTCTCCACATCCTCGCCAGCATCTGCTGTCACCTGAGTTTTTGATCTTAGCCACTCTGACTGGAGTGAAGTGGAATCTCAGTGCTGTTTTGATTTGCATTTCCCTGATGATTAAGGATGTTGAACATTTTTTCAGGTGCTTCTCTGCCATTCGGTATTCCTCAGGTGAGAATTCTTTGTTCAGTTCTGAGCCCCATTTTTTAATGGGGTTATTTGATTTTCTGGAGTCCACCTTCTTGAGTTCTTTATATATATTGGATATTAGTCCCCTATCTGATTTGGGATAGGTAAAGATCCTTTCCCAATCTGTTGGTGGCCTTTTTGTCTTATTGACGGTGTCTTTTGCTTTGCAGAAGCTTTGCAATTTTATGAGGTCCCATTTATCGATTCTTGATCTTACAGCACAAGCCATTGCTGTTCTATTCAGGAATTTTCCCCCTGTACTCATGTTCTTAATGTATTTGTATAATTGTTTACCCAAAGGCCACAGAGGTCTAAAGAGGTTTCATGTATCCTGAACTGAGTGATAGATGGTTGTGAGTTCTTACAGATGGATATAAGAATAAGAAATTGAATTTAGGTCTTCTTTAACAGTCGCCATTGCTCTCAAACCCTTAATTAATCTAAATTCTGAAGGAACTACTTACAATAAAAGCACCATGCATATTTTAAACATGGTAAATATTGCATGTGGTCTTTCTGACAGCTTTGCTAATCTGATCATGAGAGAACCTGTTTTGCCACACTCTGGCAAAATAGCAGTAACAGCCAGTTAACAGTGCCTATATAAAATATTTCTAAAATAGCTCAGATTATGTTTGTATTTGGTTGCTATTGAGAATGAATTTACTTTAATGAATTTTATATGTATATATTATTCAGATACAAAATGCTGTTATTCCCTAAGGATAGCTGTTTGTGATGCAAAGTAAAAGTAATGATAATCAATAAACAACACTTTAAAAGCTGAAATGTAATTTAATTTTGCATTCCCTTTTTAGGACGAGACAAGGTTGTGGTTGCTTTCCAAAGAAGAAAAGGGACTAGCTCCGTGTCATTAATAAATTATTCAGTGTATTTCTATCAATTTAATATTACTCATGAAAACCATCAACACACATATCATTTATTAATGCAAGTTTTAGGAAGCAGATCCTTTGTCTGATACAAAGATGCTTTTTATATCTGCATGTGTTCACATAACCCATGAACATGCTATTCTTAATTACGTTTAATTAGTTTATCAAGTACTCTGAGATAGCAGCTCATCACTCATCAGTGATGACAAAAGCATATTATTCCTTGCTAGTTTTGTTCTTTTGTTACATTTTTCTTTTCTTAGGTTAAGCAACTGAACCTTCCTGAGCAGTGAGGATGAGATATAGTGAGATTTGAATGCTCCAGTTCATCCCGAGCTCTGAGCCTCAACGGTCTTCATGACTTAAGTTAATAACAATCTGAACTCTATGGGGTCATGTAAATTTTAATTTGCTTTTTAAAAAAGTTGCTAGTACCCTTTCATATAATTGTATACTCTACTGGTCAAAGATTTAGTGAATCTGAAAACTACAATGCAGAAAATCTATTATTCAATATTTAAGAATAATGAAATCACTAAGCTGAAGTGAATGTATGTCTTCAGGTATCTATTTCCTATAAAATAAGGTATTTGTCTTAAAATATAGATTTTTAAAAAAATTTAAAAGTGGATCTGTCAATTTTTTAATGTGATTCTTCTGTTAAGTTATATATTTATGTGTAGAAAAGTGGCATGTTTGGCATGTTCTCTGGAATGAAAAAAAAAAAAGCCTTGGTAGAGGAGAGACTGCCGTACAGTCAGTTCTTGAATAAAAGGCAATGGCATGAATGAGTGACAGAATGAAAAGAGTTAGTGGGGAGGATCACAATTTATAATCCATTTTATTTATTTGTTTATATCCCAGTGAAAAAAGTTACTAAATTAACTGTAGCAGCAATCAAATAATATACTTTATCTCTTCAGTAGAAATAGTAAAGTTGTCACTGATGACTTCAGAACTAATTTGCTCTGTAAAGGTAGGAACTCCAGAGTTCTCTCTAGGTTCTTTTTTCCATACTCAGCATATAAATGCAGTTGCATTACATATGGCCCTCATAGCTATAATTCTATCAAAATAAGAAGGAAGGACAAATGCTATGTACACTCTTCCTCAATTGTTCTCATTCTAAATGCTCTGCACAGTATATCTATCAACACCCTATTGATCAACGCTGATTACGTGTGATTCCATTACAGAGAATACATTGAGTCTTTGTGTCACGACACTGCACACCAAATTCTTATAGATGTGGGATAAGTGAGACTTGCACTGGGAAAATAAGCGATTAAATGTAAAGCTTTATCATTCATTACTTGTATTTAAGCTTTTAAATATATTAAGATTAATGACTAATAAAACCTCAATATTTACAAAACTGACTTACCCTATACAGAAGAAAGTGAACCTATCTTTATTTTAAGTATCACAGCGTTATATATGCATCTATAAGTGAAAACATAAAGCACTCCCATCATTCACCAAGTGGCCTGCATACATCTTCCCTGACAAGAGCTAGTAGATAGAGCCTAATGATGTCATGCTCAGTGGCATATTTCACTGCTCTTAACCCTCATGTAAATGCATTTGCCATTTGTCCACTTCTGGGATTGGTTGCTTGACAGAACACAATTTCTCTGAGACTTAGCTACAAACACAACATATTTACAGGGGAAATGAAACCATTAACTGAAAATAATAACATTTAACATCTGTATGTCTTCTGCTAATTTATAAACAAACAACATGTAAATATACCCTTGAAAGGGCCGTAAAAACGCGTCATCTGCTTCTTCTGCCTTGGCCTACTTGAAACGGATGCTATGGAAGCGGTGTGCACATGTAAGAGAGCATTCCAGAAGGGTTACGACTTACTTTTAACCCATTTTAAATCACCTGCTCAGATTGCAGGAAAATGCTTTAAATGAGGAAACATCGGTATTCTCAGAGAGAATGGAGGATTTGAGCACTTCAGGAAACTTGAATCTTTTTTGCAAAATTCAGGACCACTAATTTGTTAATCACTTTCCTAGATCAGAATTTTGATACGTCTCTTCAGAAAGTGGGGAAGAAGGGACTAATATTAATGCTAAGTACTTACATTTTTTTTTTTGTCTAATTTTAAATTTCCTCCAGAAATGTTTGTGGATCCGTTTCTCCTCACTCTGAGTTTTATTATTCTGTAATAATATAATTACTCATTATTATTCTAAAAGGACAAATAAAGGAGTACAACTAAGTAGGCACAGGATGAGAAATAATCAAAGCACAGAAAGCAGAAGAATCTTTGTAATCTTCAAAGCATCAGGTTATTAGGTTCTTTAAATTAAAGGAGTGCTTAGCAGTCTTAAAAGTTTTCAGTAATTAAATGGGCTCTGTGCTTTGGCTATTTTGACTATAATCTCACTGATTTGGATGGTATTTTATTAATGATATCTCAAGGGGAATTTGCTCTAGCTTGAAAATTAATGAAATATTAATAACTATCAACTAAAGAAATGCAGATATTTCAGCTGTAGAAAAAAAAAATAAACGTGACCTGCATCATAAAGCATTTATTTGCTTTTGCCTGTATCTTTATTTTAAACATGTATATCTATTTCATGTTTTCAAGAGTAACTTTTGTGAAGACATGTAGTACAAATATTGCATTTGCTTTAAAGTGTATACAAGTAGTATTTTTATTACTGTGTTGTAATAACGTACAGAATCCTTCTTAGAAGGGGGAACAAAATACCCATACGTATAAATAAAGCACAAGGAAAGGTGACTTTTTTGTTTGTTTGTTTTAGAGTTGTAAGGAGAAATAGGTCTTTTATTTAATTAATTTTACTTTTTTATTAATTTTAAATTTTTTATTAGACATTTTCTGTCTTTACATTTAAAATGTTATCCCCTTTCCTAGTTTCCCCTCCAAAAATACCCTATCCTCTCCTCCTTCCCTCTGCTCCCCAACCTACCCACTCCCATTCCTGCTCCTGGCATTCTACTGGGGCATAGAAACTTCACAGGACCTAAGGCCTCTCCTTCCATTGATGACCAACTAGGCCAATCTCTGCTACATATACAGCTAGAGCCACAAGTTCCACCATGAGTTTTCTTTGATTGGTGCTTTAGTTCCAAGGAGCTCTGGGGGTATTGGTTAGTTCATGTTGATATTCTTCCTATGGGGCTTCAGACTTCTTCAGCGCCTTGGGTAATTTCTTTAGCTCCTTCAGTAGGGAGCTTGTGCTCCATTCAATGGATGATTGTAAGCATCCACTTCTGTATTTGCCAGGCACTGGCACAGCCTCTCTCAGGAAACAGCTATATTAGGTTCCTGTCAGCAAGCTCTTGTTGACATCTGCATAGTGTCTGGGTTTGGTAGTTGTTTATGGGATGGATCCCCAAGTGAGGCAGTCTCTGGATGGTCATTCCTTTAGTCTATGCTCTGAACTTTGTCTCTGTAACTCCTTCCATGGGTATTTTGTTCCCCCTTCTAAGAAGGATTCTGAGCTTCTGGACTATTATCCACTATTATCCAGTAAGTGCATATCATGTATGTTCTTTTGTGATTGGATTACCTCACTTAGGATGATATGCAACAGATCTATCCATTTGTGTAAGAATTTCATAAATTCATTGTTTTTAATAGCCGAGTAGTACTCCATTTTGTTAATGTACCACATTTTTATATCCGTTCTTCTGTTGAAGGACATCTGAGTTTTTTCCAGCTTTGGATGTTATAAATAAGGATGCTGTGAACATAATGGAGCATGTGTCCTTTTTACATGTTGGAGCATCTTCTGGGTGCACAGGAGTGTTATTGCTGGATCTTCTGGTAGAGCTATGTCCAGTTTTCTGAGGAACCTCCAAACTGATTTCCAGAGTGGTGGTACCAGTTTGCAGTCCTACCAGCAATGGAGGACTCTTCCTCCACATCCTCACAAGCATCTGCTGTCACTTGAATTTTTGATCTTAGCCATTCTGACTGATGTGAGGTGGAATCTCAGGGTTGTTTTCAATTGCATTACCCAAATGATTAAGGATGTGGAACATTTTTCTAGGTGCTTCTCAGCCATTTGGTATTCCTCAGTTGAGAATTCTTTGTTTATCTTTGTACCCCATTTTTTAATATGGTTGCTTGTTTTTTTTTTTTTTTTGTTTGTTTTTTTTGGTTTTTTTTTTTTTTTTGGAGTCCAACTTATTGTTCTTTATATATATTGGTTATTAGCCCCCTATCTGATTTAGGATTAATAACGATATTTTCCCAATTTGTTGGTTGCTTTTTGGCCTTATTGACAGTGTCCTTTGCCTTAAAGAAGCTTTGCAATTTTATGAGGTCCCATTAGTCAATTCTTGATCTTACAGCACAAGCCATTGCTGTTCTGTTCAGGAATTTTTCCCCTGTGCCCATATCTTCAAAGCTCTTCCCCACTTCCTCCTCTATAAGTTTCAGTGTCTCTGGTTTTATGTGGAGTTCCTTGATCCACCTGGATTTGAACTTTGTACAAGGAGATAAGAATGGATTAATTCACATTCTTCTACATGCTAAACACCAGTTTAGCCAAGAACATTTGTTGAAGATGTTATCTTCTTTCCACTAGATGGTTTTAGCTCCTTTGTCAATGATCAAGTGACCATAGGTGTGTGGGTTCATTTCTGGGTCTTCAATTCTGTTCCATTGACCTGTTTGTCATTGTACGAGTACAATGCAATTTTTACCACAATTACTCTGTAGTACAGCTTGAGGTCAGGGATGGTGATTCTACCAGAGGTTATTTTATTGTTGAAAATAGTTTTTGCTATCCTAGGACTTTTGTTATTCCAGATGAATTTGCAAGTTGCCCTTTCTAACTCAATGAAGAATTGAGTTGGAATTTTGATGGGTAGTGCATTGAATCTGTAGATTGCTTTTGGCAAGATAGATATTTTTAGTATATTAATCCTGCCAATCCATGAGCATGGGAGACCTTTCCATCTTCAGAGATCCTCTTTGATTTCTTTCTTCAGAGATTTGAAGTTCTTATCATACAGATATTTGACTTCCTTATTTAGAGTCACACCAAGGTATTTTATATTATTTGTGACCATTTTGAAGGTTGTTGTTTCCCTTATTTCTTTCTCAGTCTGTTTATCCTTTGTGTAGAGAAAAACCACTGATTTGTTTGAATTAATTTTATATCAAGTTACTTCACTGAAGTAGTTTATCAGGTTTAGGTTTGGTGGATTCTTTGCAGTCACTTATATATACTATCATATCATCTGCAAATAGTGATACTTTGACTTTGTTCCAATGTATTCCTTTGATCTCCTTTTGTCAAATTGCTCTAGATAGGACTTCAAGTACTATATTGAATAGGTAGGGAGAGAGTGGGCAGCCTTGTCTAGTCCCTGATGTTAGTGGGGTTGCTTCCAGTTTCTCACAATTTAATTTGATGTTGGCTACTGGTTTGCTGTATATTGCTTTTATTATGTTTAGGTATGGACCTTGAATTCCTGATCTTTCCAAGACTTTTATCATGAAGGCATCTTGTATTTTGTAGAATGCTTTCTCAGAATCTAATGAGGTGATTACGTGGTTTTTGTCTTTGAGTTTGTTTATATAGTGGATTAAGTTGATGGATTTCTGTATATTGAATCATCCTTGCATCCCTCGAATGGAGCCTACTTGACAATGATGAATGATCATTTTGATGTGTTCTTGGATACAGTTTGTGAGAATCTTATTGAGTATTTTTGCATCAATATTCATAAGGGAAATTGGTCTGAACTACTTTTTCTTTGTTGGGTCTTTGTGTGGTTTAGGTATCAGAGTAATTGTGGTTTCATAGAAGGAATTGGGTAGAGTACCTTCTGTTTGTATTTTGTAGTATAGCTTGAGGAGTACTGGAATTAGGTCTTCTTTGAAAGTCTGATAGAACTCTGCGCTAAACCCATATGGCCTTGGGCTTTTGTTTTGGGAGACTAAAAATGTCTGTTTCTATTTCTTTAGGGGATATGGGACTATTTAGATTATTAATCTGATCCTGATTTAATTTTGGTACCTGGTATCTGTCTAGAAAATTATCCATTTTATCCAGGTTTTCCAGTTTTGTTGAGTATAGGCTTTTGTAGAAGGATCTGATGACTTTTTGGATTTCCTCAAATTCTGTTGTTATATCTCCCTTTTCATTTCTAATTTTGTTAATTAGGATACTGTTCCTGTGCCCTTTAATTAGTCTGGCTAAGTGTTTGTCTATCTTGTTGATTTTCGCAAAGAATCAGTTCCTGGTTTGGTTGATTCTTTGTATTGTTCTTTTTCTTCCCAATTGGTTGATTTCAGCCCTGAGTTTGATTATTTCTTGCCGTCTACTCCTCTTGGGTTAACTTGCTTCTTTTTGTTCTAGGGATTTTAGGTGTGCTGTCAAGCTGCTAGTGTATGTTCTCTCTAGTTTCTTTGTGGAGGAACTCAGAGCTATGTGTTTTCCTCTTAGAACTGCTTCCATTGTGTCCCATATGTTTGGATATGTTATGGCTTCATTTTCATTAAACTCTAAAAACTTTAATTTCTTTCTTTATTTCTTCCTGAACCAACTTATCATTGAGTAGAGTGTTGCTCAGCTTCCACGTCTCTGTGGGTAGTCTATTATTTATGTTGTTATTGAAGATCAGCCTTAGTCCGTGGTGATTTGATAGGGCACATGGAATTATTTCAATAATTTTGTATCTGTTGAGGCCTGTTTGGTGACTGATTATATGAAAAGTTTTGGAGACGTTACCATGAGGTGCTGAGGAGAAGGTATATCCTTTTGTTTTAGGATGAAATGTTCTATAGATAGCTGTTAAATCCATCTGTTTCATAACTTCTGTTAGTTTCACTGTGTCTCTGTTTAGTTTCTGTTTCCAGGATCTGTCAATTGATGAGAATGGATTGTTGAAGTCTCCCACTATTATTTTGTGAGGTATAATGTGTGCTTTGAGTTTTAGAAAAGTTTTTTTTTTTTTAAATGAATGTGGCTGCCCTTGCATTTGGAGCATAGATGTTATGAATTGAGAGTTAATCTTGGTAAATTTTACCTTTGATGTGTAAGAAGGGTCCCTCATATTTTTTGAGAACTTCAGATTGAAAGTCTATATTAGAAGGGCTACTCCAGCTTGTTTCTTGGAACATTTGCTAGGAAAATTGTTTTCTAACCTTTTACTCTAAGGTAGTGTCTGTCTTTGTCCCTTAGGTGGTTTTCCTGTATGCAGCAAAAAGTTGGGTCCTGTTCACTTAACCAGTCTGTTAGTCTATGTCTTTTTATTGGGGAATTGAGTCCATTGAAATTAAGAGATATTAAGGAAAAGTCCTTGTTGCTTCCTGTTATTTTTGTTGTTAGAGTTGGAATTCTCTTCATGTGGCTATCTTCTTTAGGTTTGTTGAAAGATCACTTTCTTGCTTTTTCTAGAGCATAGTTTCCCTCTTTCTATTGGAGTTTTCCCTTTATTATCCTTTGAAAGGCTGGATTTGTGGAAAGATATTGTGTAAATTTGGTTTTGTCATGGAATACCTTGTTTTTTCCATTCATGGTAATTGAAAATTTTGCTGGGCATAGTAGCCTGGGCTGGTATTTGTGTTCTCTTAGGGTCTGTATGACATCTGTCCAGGACCTTCTGGCTTTCATAAACTCTGGGGAGAAGTCAGGTGTAATTCTGATAGGTCTACCTTTATTTGTTACTTGACCCTTTTCCCTTACTGCTTTTAATATTCTTTCTTTGTTTTGTGCATTTGGTGTTTTGATTATTATGTGATGGGAGGAATCTCTTTTATGATTCAAAGTGGAGTTCTGTAAGCTTCTTGTATATTCATGGGCATCTCTTTCTTTAAGTTAAGGAAGTTTTCTTCTATAATTTTGTTGAAGATATTTACTGGCCCTTTAAGTTAGAAATCTTCCTTCTTGCCTATACCTATTATCCTTAGGTTTGGTTTTCTCATTGTATCCTGTGTTTTTACACTTGCCTCCTGCCATCTGATTATCTCAAGCACTCCCTGCCCTCAATATATCTGATTGGAGCCCATCCTTCCTGTAATCCTTGTTGAGTCAGAACTCCTTAGAATCCAGCTTTTTCTGTGATCCTGTGAGTTCAGGATCCTGTGATCCTGAGATTCTGGGTGTGTCAGTGTTCTTGGCAGTCAAGCTTCCTCTGAGACCCGGAGATCCTGGTGTGACCAAGCTTCTGGGATCCTGGGATCCTGGAATCCTAAGATCCTGGGCCCCTTAGAGCACCTGGAAGTGTTATCTCTTCTGTGGACTGTGTGGCTGTCCACTTTGAAACCCAAGAAGGAATCTGAGCTGCTGGTTGGGTGGGGCTACTTTGTCCCTGCTCCTGCTGGCCCCAGGCACTCCCAGTTTTGTTGGAATAGATGTTGTGTTCCACTCACCAGTGATCCTAACATTCTATTCGTGCTAGAGCACCTGGAACACTGGGCAGTGGTGACACGGGCCTATAATCCCAGCACTTGGGAGGCAGAGGCTGGTGGATCTCTGAGTTCTAGACCAGTCTGGTCTACAGAGTGACTTCCAGGACAGCCAGAGCTACACAGAGAAACCCTGTCTCGAAAAACAAAACAAAACAAACAACAACAACAAAACCAAACCAAACCAAACAAACAAACAAAAACACTGGGGAGAGTTCTCTGGGAACCCTGGGACAATCTGTTGAGTTCGTGCCCAAGGTAGCCTGGAGCTGGTGCCGACTGGAAGGCAACTTTTCTTCTTAACTGATAAGCAAATGCCTTTTCTTATTGACAGAGTATGACTAACATGCTAAAGAGGAATTTCTGTGGTATTGTTTGACAGGACTGAACAGTAGAAAGTAAAGTTTGCATGGATAAAAATGGGATTTTTTTAAAAATCTAAGCTGTCAATCTTGTATGGCAAACACCTGAAATCTGTGAAGGAATTTTGTAGAAATATTGTACTGAACATGGATATGTAGATTTACTTTTATTTGAATTCTTAAATTATTGTCTTGATGTTATTTTGAATAATTGTAGAAATGACATGATCTATTTACAAAGTAAAAAAAATATAGAATCTTAGTTTGAAGATACTCTCAAAACTCTGGAACTTAGTGTAGAGAATGATTGTGTATAGATAGAGTAGAAAAAGAAAGTTGAATATGTAACTAAATTGCAATAATCATTTTCTACATGTCAGCGTGATTATTAAATATACTCTTATTGGTTTAAAATTATGTGTAGACTTTAGTCAAAATAACTCATTTTAATTACTCATTGTAAATGGATAAAATCAGCAAATAACTACATTGCCTTATTGTTATAATACTGTGATAGCCTTTGATAACTGGCAGAATTTCTGAAAAAATATGAGGAATTTTTTTTGATGCAACGCACAGCAGGGTTTTTATTCTATTTGAGCTATCTCAGTACCCTACCCCCAATGTACCACTGTCATGCAGGACAGTTTTGGTGGTGGGGGAGCCCAAATCTCTATGGGGCAAGGCTTTATAGTAAGCAGCAAGCAGGGAATACATGTGCAAACATCTAATTGGAAAGCTCCTGTGGCATTTAACATAATTGGCTGGTGCTAGGAATCATATCATAAACTTAGCTTCTGCTCCTGTCTGCATTGGTGGTCATTAGGTAGAAGGTGGGCTTGTAACCTGGGGGTGAGGTTTGTTGGGGGAATAACCTGGAGACACTGGTCTTGTTGAGGGTGTAACCTAGAAAGTCTGCTCTTGTTGGGGATTAGCTTAGAGACTGGAGCTAGGCTCAGGTTCTGTTGGGGGCGGGAGGAAACTTGGAATTTAATGCTATAACAGCCTGTTAGTCTACCTGAATTCAAACTTAGGTCAGGTTCTCTAAAGTGGAGCCTGGATTTAAAACTTTGGCATCTCAACATCAAATCCATATATGAAATAAGCCCATGGTTTCAGAGGTTTTGATCCATGGCACTCAGCTCTGTTATTTACATTCATACACAATAAAGCAGATGATCATGTCAATGGTTAGGTAATGAAATATAATGGCTCACACCACAGCAATCTGGAAGCAGAAAGCAGAAAGGTTAGGGCTTTTCGGTCATGCCAAAATAACCTATTGCCAAATGTATTAGTGCTTACCACTCTCCTTTACTTCCCAATATTATCAAATTTTAATTCCATCAAGCTATTTATGAACCCCCCCCCCCAAATTGTCTTCAGTATCCAGTCGCTTACTCAAAGCAACAAAACTTTTGACACATGTTCCTTTTGCTCTATTTTATTTTTATGAAACTATGACACAAACTCTTCTGAAATTTGGTCAAAATCCTAGCCAAATGGTTAGCTGGAAAATCACTGTGAAGACCTACATACTTACTACTCATGCAATTATAGTTACATTTGCTATAATACTTGAGGTATAGTATTGCTAACTGCTTTTAAAATATATTCTTAAATAAGCTAATTCACCCCTGTACACTCGTATTATATAAAAACTTACTGGAAAATACTGAGTATGAGGGATATATTGAT
This sequence comes from Mus musculus, assembly GCF_000001635.26. Taxonomy (NCBI): domain Eukaryota; kingdom Metazoa; phylum Chordata; class Mammalia; order Rodentia; family Muridae; genus Mus; species Mus musculus. Next base: position 3,009,353 of record NT_187020.1, on the reverse strand, counting down.
TTAGATCATAGTGGAAATTTGTAGTAATCTATACCTATACAAACATTTGAATAACTAAAAGTATATCTACAAGTTTTATATATTACAGAGTTACATGAAAAATTACCTAGTTGCATCATTAACAAAACGTTTTATTCAAGATACACTATGTAAAAATAGCTAGTTGTAAAAGTTACAAAACATTCCTTCAAAAAAACTTACTTGAAAATCTCTTAGGGGTGAAATGCTGACAATATTTTCCACACTGTGTATTTATGTACTTATTTCTGATATGTAACAAAAATGCAGAGGAGTGTATTCTAGTGCCTCACCCAATTCATTTTTGTTCCTAAAAGAATGCCCTGATACTGCAAGGTCTTTTGATACTGTCACAATCTCTTGAAACAGGAGATGACCAGTTATCTACCGTGTCCTCGAGGCGTTTGCTATATTATTTTCTTCAAGTTCTAAGAATCTATGATCCTGAGGACTTGGAGAGAAGATATAAAACCTTCTACATAAAATAGAAATATAAGTAGGAAGACTTGCCTTGCCTGTGGCTCTTCTATTGTAATACAGGAAACTTAATCTTTGGCCCTCCTGTGACTCACTCTCTCCTGTCCCACTACATTTATAGTACACCATTAAGATGACATTAAAATTTAACTTTCAAGTTGAATCTGTTCCCATATAATTCCTAAAAGGGTCACCCATGAACCATTTGTTTGTCGTACTTTGTTAGCAAACCAAGGAATATTCTCTGTATTGTAAGCCCATGATCAAGGAAGATAGAACATTCAATTTTATTTTATGAAGTTTACAAGAGTAACAAAAATAGTAAACAAAGACAAAAACATTAAAATAACATGTACATTTTTTACTGAGAAATGTTATTTTGTAGCAAGAAAACCAGAGAATAAATTCCAAGAATTTTTCTTGTAAATGTTTTTATGTAGTTAAGATATGATTTCTTTAAGGGGGAAAACTGACTGAACATGCTTATCTTTAAATATCTTACCTTACACTTGAATGTGTTCTATCACGGTTCCTTAATTATTTTTCATTGAACATTACCAGTAAAAATAAATTCTTTCATCATTTGACACACTTTCTCTACAAAGGGATTTTTGCAGTCTTAACTCAGAACATCATAACAATAACCCGGATTTTTAGAACAATTAGTGACTAGTGTGCTCTAGAGAAATTCTGAAGAAAATCTTTTTCCTCATTGACATTTCATAGCTTTTTATGCAAAGCCAAATATAGGTTCATCCATAATTGTATTATTGGGCTCACTGCAAAATAATTATCAGACAATATATTTTTGTATATCACAATAATCCATAATATTGAATGTTGTCATTTGTGATGTGAAATTGTGCTAAATTATTGAGCACCAATTACAACTAGATCAAATACTGACTTATAGCAGCACTACTAATGATTAGTATATATATATATATATATATATATATATATATATATATATATATATACTCATTTGGGGAAATTTTATTTTGTCAGCATGGAATGATATTTTTAGTCAGGAAAGGTAATTAATAATTCATTCATGAATAATCACTAAGAGCCATTATTAAAATGCCTGTCTGATTTTACAAAGCACTCTGAAAAAGTGAGTGCTTATTTAATTGGGTGAGATTTACATGCAGAATTCTTCAGAGTACCCTGTGAATGCTTTTCTTTAACAATAAATTATCAAGTTGTGCTGCCCCTATGCAAAGTAGTTAAACAATTTGAAAAAAAAATCTAAGTGTAAGTTGGCTGGATATCATCATTCACGCATCAACATGGGGTTCCCAGTTCAGATCTAGTCAGCTCCTTAAGCTTATACAGCAGGTTCTTCACTGAATAAGTTATAGCCCCCGTCCCAAATATTGATTTTTTAATAGTTATTTTTATAAGTTTTGAAAGCCCATTTTGAATTTGATCTGAATTCCTCATAATATAACTTTCAGAACCACTGTATATATCTCAATAAGGACTACATTTCTATTTAAATAATAATTTGTGGTTTTGTGTGTTTGTGTAAAATTTCAGTTATCATTGGTTCCTTTTTAAAAATATAAATGGCTCAAAAGTAAATTTTAATACAGTTGCACGACTAACTCAAGCAAAAAAAATTTAAAATGATATTTTTAAATTAAGTGTAAATTTTAGAAAAAAATGCTATCCTATTTCAGTGATGTTAAAGACCTGAAAAGATCAGAGCACTTCACAGATAATGGCATGTTCTAGCACTATCAATCCCCATACTCAGTGTTCAGCACAACTATTGCAACACCAGTCTGTCCATGGTGGCAGTTATTTTTTATTTACTAATATATAAACACCAATATGTTATTGTCTACATAAGGACATTTTATACTTTATGATTTCTTTTAATAATGTCTTAAACATTTCCAGCAGAGGACATGAAAGAATTTTTAGGTTTCATCAACAATTTTAGTTGATTCAATCAGTACATTTACACTTAAAACTTTCCAAACATACTGCAGTATCATGAACTATAACACGGCATAATGGTAAACACCCAATTTTTAATGGAATAACCTTCAGATACAATTTTAGAAACTATTGGAACTAGAGTTCCTATAATAACTATAGGAAAAAGGAAGTTTTGGGAGAGGAAAAGGAAGGATGCTGAATATTTATTACAATTAAAAAAATCAGATCTCAAGAAAGGAAAGTGAATCCTGCCTAGATGTGTGCTTTAGCAAATCTCTCTGTTATTGAAGCATTATGCCCAGCAGTCAACCCAGATAAGTAGATTTCATTTCATGGAATATCATCTGTAACATTGAAAGACCTTAGCTAAGTCTCTTTTTAAAAGGCATTCTGCAGGGCATTTGAGAATTACAGAAAAAAATAGTTTATTTATGTAATATATATAAAACACATTCAGTAAGAGCCCTGTTACAGCCTTTGATAATGACTCTTAAATACATATTACATCTGTATTTTCATGCTGTATTTTAAGAACATTTTATAATTTTTTGCATTAGTATACCTGAATAGCACAGCAAAACTCACTGAACATTCTGAAAACTTGCCCAAAGTGGAGAGTAAGCAGTAGATATAGAAGAATTGAAACAGTGTGTGTCCTGCATGAATGAAGTTCCAGGTTCCATCCTTGTACCTTACACCACAAGGACAACTCCTCAAACATTTAATCCCAGAAATCTGGAGGTAGAAGAAGAAGGATTCGAATTTAAGGGCCACACTGATGGTGAATTCAAAGTTAGCCTGGGCTATAAGAAAATATACTTAAAGATATATAGATGATAGGTAGATAGAAAGATGATAGACAGATAAATGATAGATAGATAGATAGATAGATAGATAGATAGATAGATAAGAGAAAAGAGAGACATAAGTAAGGAAAAACATTGTGTATAAAGCAATATGATGGGTATCAAGTCTACTAAAATACCCAGTTGGCCTCTGTAGTGTAGTCTAATAACTCATTCTTATAAAGGTAGAGAAAGGATGTCAACAGGTCACAACTCAGGCATGGTGAAGAACTGATATCTTAAAGATTTGGTCACTGTTAAAAGAGTAAAATCTGGGAAGAATGGAAATAATCATGACAGATGAGTTACATTTAAGATAAATCTTCTAGGGATGAGTGAATATGCATGAAAAAGAGAGGAAATGCAACCAAGCCTGCAACTTACCCTTTGAAGCTATAAGTCCTTGAAAAGCTTCTCTTCTATGAATTATCTTGGTCATTGTGCCTCATCACAGCAATAAAAATGTAATTAATAGAGCTGATGATGCCCATGTAAACTCTTGAGATCTTAAATCTCGGTATCATCTGATAATTTTAAGGAATTGTGTGAATTGTATCTACTTCTTGAATAGAGCAATGACTATTAAGGATGCTTTAAGTGATGGATGCTAATGATCTCCAGAGAAAGACAGTTGAAATCTCAGTTATAAAGGTCAATTGTTATAGGGTAGATTGCAATCGTACTGCCAAGTGAGGAGAACAGAATTTTAATATGAATATTTATAATTTTTAAGTTAAAATAACTATATTTCATTGCTATTTGAAGATTCAGTCTACTAACTGATTTTATGACTGTTTTAAAAACAGACATATACCAATGTATATTTATAAGTAAAGGTTTTTTTACATGTATTAGAGATTTGACAATTTTGATCTCCATGGCTATCATCATTTAAATTTTTTGTTGATTTTTTTTAACATTTTCTGTTCTTGTGTTGTTTTTTTTTCCTTAGAGGCTAGATATGATTAATATCTTTTTCTTGTGCCCATCTATATAGTTGCAAAGAAAATTCCATTGTTACAAATTATTGCAAGATGAGTTCATTTTTTTTTTGGTATGGATTATAGCTAAATAAAAAAATCCTAAGAATAATTTAAATATGTGATAAAATTACATTACAGTCTCATTCTTACTCATTCATTTTTTCATTTATTTATTTATTCATTTTTTTGTGTAGATAAGCGTGCATGTGGTATGGGTAAACATGGGCACACCTGTGGAGGTCAAATGACAACTTCTAGAACCTGAATCTTCATTTGGTTTCCATTGATGGAACCCAGGTTGCCAGGTATATTTGCAACCACCCATCTCGCTGGCCCTGCCATCTTATTCTCTATACACATTGAACATATCAACAAAATTATTTTAATATAATTACAAAATTTATATATAAAATATAGTATATTTTGTCAGTTTTCATATTTTGTGATCTTTGATAATTTAGAGTATTGGGTTTCCTCAGATCATGCTGGAGTTTCTGACCACTTACAAAGCCAAATTAGAGGACTGTTCTTTTCTGAAGGGAAATAGATGGAAAGTGGATTTGTGTGAAAGAGATGGTAGGAGGAAGTAGAGGAAATGGAAACTATGGTCACGTTGTCTCATATACGAGAAGAAATTATTTTCACTCTTTATAGCTAAAGAGTGAAAATTATTTAACTATAACTATAATTATATATTATTTTTCACTCTTTAAATTTAGTTAAAAAGTTAGTTAGTGAAAAATAATAAAAAATAAGATTATTAGATCACTGTAATTTTAACCTGGTTGGTTAAAACTCTGTTTGCTTTTATTAGCAAATTATTGTTGATTTTTATAGGAAGATGAACTTGAATATTACTGCCTAGTAATTTATGGTAGCATTCATCAGAGAACCAATGAATGCTGCTTTGTTGGCCAACTTGTGATTATCTATAAAAATCCATGTATTTGCTTCTTGGCTGAAATAGTCATTCTTGTCTTTAAGAAAACAAGTGTATACTAATTTCTTGCTTCGAACTCTCATCCAAACAATGTTTACATTATCATGAAATTTTGTTTTGCTGTGAGCCTCTAACAACTGTGAAAGCCTGGGCTTCTACATCTACAGGAGTATAATATGATTGCGCTCTGATCAAACAATCAGGAATCTCCAGGCATGACTTCTTGTTTTTCTGATACAAGATTCTATAAAATATTTATTGAGGCAGTCATGGTGCAGATGTTCTCCGGCAGAAATAAGCTAGTCTTGTTCATGAAACAGAAAACAGCCCAAAGGACAGAAAAACAAAGAGGAGTGGCAGAAAAAAGTTCAGAGAGGAGCCCTGGGGTGAGATCATTGAATGCTTTTTATAAGTCACAATGCAAGTTTTCTTTTAATTCTAATTATAAGAGGAAGCAATGGCAGAGTCTATAGAGAGCACACTGTTATTTATTTTGAATTCTAGAAAAACAAGGTGCTCACTCCTTTCCTAGTGATTAAAATACCAACAGAAAGCAAGGATACTGTGGCTATTTTATAACCTATTTTATAGATAAGACAGCCAAGACCATGGTATGGAAACTAAGTGACATCTTAATGTTTGTTCTGAATAAATGTGTGAATGGAAATGCCATTCATTAACACTAAAGCTGAATAAGAAATGTGTTTGGATAGCATGTTGTTTCCTTTTGTTCATGTAGTCAGAAACAGACTCCTTTTTGTTCCTAGAGATTTACTCTTGAATGAAATCATAAAACTGTATGTAAGTCACATTAATTGCTTATAGAACAGCTTAATTGGGTTCACAGTTGGAAGATTCATTTGGAATGCCTGGTGGAAGTAACTTGATGCAGCTGGTTGTATTGCACCAGTGGTCAGTAAACAGAGAGATAAGCACTGGTACACAGGTCCTTTCTCTTTCCTGTTTGATAGCAAACCCTGCCTTAGGATAGACCATTCACATACAGTGTGGCTTTTTCAATGTCAATTAACCCATGGAGTCACACCCAGAGAGCTAATTCCATGTGATTTAAAATCCCATCAACTTGACAATGTACTTTAACCCTCATGGCTATCTAAATATGTTTTGTGATTTAGCTTAGCATATTGCTTCTTGGTTGCAATATTATACTTCTGTGTTGACTTGTCAAAGCAAAGTTTACCTATGAAGTAGATAGCTTTTTTTATCAGTCCCTTTCACCTGTGGAAAGAGCTTATCATTTGAGTAATCTAAATCAAATGGCTTTTTAAGTACCTTGACATTTCGGGACAGGAGGTGTGAGGTAAGTAAAGAAATACCATTTCCAAGTAAATTAGGAGGAACCAAATATACTGTACTGGATCTAGAGGCATTAAGTATTGTTCTAACAGTCAGAAAGTATTCATAGCTTCCAGAATCAAAATGGAAACTATTTTATAATGTGGATACTTAGTATTATTTGGAAATTATTTGTATACTCTTTAAACATTTTGGTAGTTACCAAAATGGAAACGACCCAAAGGAAGACATGTCCAGCCCCTTACAGAGTGGGCTGTAACTATGAAAGTTCTTTTAACATTTGTCTTTCTAAATGAAAGCAGAGATGTAAAAGGACTGAAACAGAAGCTTTGTATTTCTTTGCTAACAAGTATTTCCTCCTAGGTTTAGGGCCATTTTTCTTGCCCAGAAAATAAAGAGTTCCACTTGGGTTAGCATTCTTTAAAACATTTTTTTGTATTTTTATTTATATGCATATGAATATCCTGTGTGTCCTAGTATCTGAAGATACCACTGCCCCACCACCACCCCCCTCCAGAGATAGAGGTAAAGGTGATTTTGATCCACCCAAGTTATATTTGGGAACTGAACTCTGGTCTTTCTGAAGCATCCTTACTTATTATTTACCACTGACCCATTCTTCAAGTCTCTGTGTTAGCTCTTGAGGGAAGGGAAATGGTATGTCTTTGCTCTTTACTGGAAAGATTTGGCTTAATAGTTACCTTAGGATCTTTTGTGTTGTTTAGAACCCAAGCCAGAACCCATGAGTCAGATCCCATTATTTGTCTAGTAATGAAAGTCCTGCATGTTTATATCCTGGATTTAAAAGTTACTGATTATGACTAAGGGTGGGGGATAGTGGCTGTTGAGTTCTTTCTCTATAACGTCCGACCCTGGTAGTATCTGACTAGTTATATAACTGTGTTTATATCTAGTTTCTTTATGTCTGATAATTCTCCCATATGCAACTCTACATTGTGTATCTTTCTAAACTCTTATCCTATTTTAACTTCCTGAATTATAAACTTAACACTATATGTTTTAGGTTCTTTTGTTATTGAGAGAGTGAAACAAAATTTTTATTTTCTTTTTATTGTCTTTTAGAGTGCAGTAGCTAGACCGTTGACTGATGCCATTTGTCTTTGAGTACATGAATATTTCTTTCACTATCTATTTCCAAACAATGTCTTGTAACTTTTAGATTAGGAAGATTTAGTCAGTTTTAACTGTATGTCACAGACTTGAGAGAGATTAGAAAAGTGGAGCTATATGGGTTATAAGAATAAACAAAAAACTGGAGGTCAGCAAGCTAGGTCAGTAAGTAAAGGCTTAGGACTAAATAAAATGACTTGAGTTCCATCCCTGGAACCTACATGACAGAAAAAAAAAAAAAGAAAGAAAGGAAGAAAGAAAGAAAGATAGAAAGATAGAAAGAAAGGAAGAAAGAAAGAAAGAAAATGCCTACTGTACACAATGGCACATATTCAAACATGCACACACACTGAAATAAATGTATAAATGCTCTATATTAATTTATTTTTTAGTTTTCTAGATTATAATCTAAGTACATGATTTTCTCCTTTCCTTTCATTTCTTCAAATACTCCCATACTAAATAAATAGTGTAGCATCGTGAATGCCAAACATGACCCAAATAAGTGTATTTTTTGAGAAGAAAACTATGAGGTGCAGAAATAATAAAATAATGGTAATATGTTAAAAGTAAATGAAGCATATATAAATGCAATTATATAATTTTGATAAAGAGCAAACTATTCAGTAAAGCACAGATGCTATGATTCTGCTCTTAATGCTTGGGATAGCCATATTTAAGATTTTTTTCCCTAGATAACATTAAATGGTAGATCTATATTCAACTATTTAATAAACATATGGATATGCTTTCTAGAAAATGAAATTCATTTTTATTATAAACATCCTAAATAAGAGTTCATGCCGAGAGCTTCTGAGGCGGTGCCATCTTCGGCTCCAGACAACCGGCCACCTTCCTGGTGAGAGCACAGGGTTCGCCCGGCCCGAGAGGTTTCTGCCTCAGGCCCCGGCGGCAGGAGCCTCCTTGGCTCCGGGACTCAGCAGAGGGCAGGCTGCACGGGTGAGGGTGTGGAATACAGAGGCCAGCCGTTTCTGGGAAAGGAGAGAGCCACAGAGCTTCTGAGGCGGCACCATCTTCGGCTCCAGACAACCGGCCACCTTCCTGGCCAAAGCAACACAGCTCCTGGGAAAGATCCTGTTTTGGGCCTTCATTTTCAGCCAGGAGGAGGTCCAAACACCAGATAACTGTGCACCTTCCCTGAAAGAGGAGAGCTTGCCTGCAGAGACTGCTCTGACCACTGAAACTCAGAGGAGAGAGCTAGTCTCCCACATCTGCTGATAGAGGGTAACAAAATCAACAGAGGAACAATCTCTAAACAAAGACAACGATAACAACTAACTCCAGAGATTGCCAGATGGTGAAAGGTAAACGTAAGAATCCTACTAACAGAAACCAGGACCACTCACCATCATCAGAACCCAGAATGCCCACTTTGCCCAGTCCAGGGCATCCTAACACACCTGAAAAGGTAGACCTGGACTTAAAAACATATCTCATGATGATGGTAGAGGACGTAAAGAAGGAATTTAATAACTCACTTAAAGAAATACAGGAGAACACTGCTAAAGAGTTACAAGTCCTTAAAGAAAAACAGGAAAACACTGCTAAAGAGTAACAAGTCCTTAAAGGAAAACAGGAAAACACAACCAAACAGGTAGAAGTCCTTATAGAAAAACAGGAAAACACATCCAAACAGGTGATGGAAATGAACAAAATCATACTAGACCTAAAAAGGGAGGTAGACACAATGAAGAAAACCCAATGTGAGGCAACGCTGGAGATAGAAACCCTAGGAAAGAAATCTGGAACCATAGATGCCAGCATCAGCAACAGAATACAAGAGATGGAAGAGAGAATCTCAGGTGCAGAAGATTTTATAGAGAACATCTGCACAACAATCAAAGAAAATACAAAACGCAAAAAGATCCTAACTCAAAACATCCAGGAAATCCAGTACACAATGAGAAGACCAAACCTACGGATAATAGGAGTGGATGAGAATGAAGATTTTCAACTCAAAGGACCAGCAAACATCTTCAACAAAATTATTGAAGAAAACTTCACAAATCTAAAGAAAGAGATTTCCATGAACATACAAGAAGCCTACAGGATTCCAAATAGACTGGACCAGAAAAGAAATTCCTCCCGACACATAATAATCAGAACATCAAATGCACTAAATAAAGATAGAATACTAAAAGCAGTAAGGGAAAAAGGTCAAGTAACATATAAAGGCAAGCCTATCAGAATTACACCAGATTTTTCACCAGAGACTATGAAAGCCAGAAGAGCCTGGACAGATGTTATACAGACACTAAGAGAACACAAATTCCAGCCCAGGCTACTATACCCAGCCAAACTCTCAATTACCATAGATGGAGAAACCAAAGTATTCCATGACAAAACTAAATTCACCCATTATCTCTCCACGAATCCAGCCCTTCAAAGGATAATAACAGAAAAAAACCAATACAAGGACGGGAACCACGCCCTAGAAAAAAACAAGAAGATAATCCCTCAACAAAACTAAAAGAAGACAGCCACAAGAACAGAATGCCAACTTTAACAACAAAAATAACAGGAAGCAACAATTACTTTTCCTTAATATCTCTTAATATCAATGGTCTCAACTCCCCAATAAAAAGACATAGACTAACAAACTGGCTACACAAACAAGACCCAACATTTGCTGCTTACAGGAAACTCATCTCAGAGAAAAAGATAGACACTACCTCAGAATGAAAGGATGGAAAACAATTTTCCAAGCAAATGGTATGAAGAAACAAGCTGGAGTAGCCATCCTAATATCTGATAAGATTGACTTCCAACCCAAAGTCATCAAAAAAGACAAGGAGGGGCACTTCATACTCATAAAAGGTAAAATCCTCCAAGAGGAACACTCAATTCTGAATATTTATGCTCCAAATACAAGGGCAGCCACATTCATTAAAGAAACTTTAGTAAAGCTCAAAGCACACATTGCACCTCACACAATAATAGTGGGAGACTTCAACACACCACTTTCACCAATGGACAGATCATGGAAACAGAAACTAAACAGGGACACAGTGAAACTAACAGAAGTGATGAAACAAATGGATCTGACAGATATCTACAGAACATTTTATCCTAAAACAAAAGGATATACCTTCTTCTCAGCACCTCATGGTACCTTCTCTAAAATTGACCACATAATTGGTCACAAAACAAGCCTCAACATATACAAAAATATTGAAATTGTCCCATGCATCCTATCAGACCACCATGGTCTAAGGCTGATCTTCAATAACAAAATAAATAATAGAAAGCCAACACTCACGTGGAAACTGAACAACACTCTTCTCAATGATACCTTGGTCAAGGAAGGAATAAAGAAAGAAATTAAGGACTTTTTGGAGTTTAATGAAAATGAAGCCACAACATACCCAAACTTATGGGACACAAAGAAAGCAATCCTAAGAGGAAAACTCATAGCTCTGAGTGCCTCCAAAAAGAAACTAGAGCGAGCACACATTAGCAGCTTGACAACACACCTAAAACGTCTAGAAGAAAAGGAAGGAACTCCACATAAAACCAGAGACACTGAAACTTATAGAGGAGAAAGTAGGGAAAAGCCTCAAAGATATGGGTACAGGGGAAAAATTCCTGAATAGAACAGCAATGGCTTGTGCTGTAAGATCAAGAATCGATAAATGGGACCTCATAAAATTGCAAAGCTTCTGCAAAGCAAAAGACACCGTCAATAAGACAAAAAGGCCACCAACAGATTGGGAAAGGATCTTTACCTATCCCAATTCGGATAGGGGACTAATATCCAATATATATAAAGAACTCAAGAAGGTGGACTCCAGAAAATCAAATAACCCCATTAAAAAATGGGGCTCAGAGCTGAACAAAGAATTCTCACCTGAGGAATACCGAATGGCAGAGAAGCACCTGAAAAAATGTTCAACATCCTTAATCATCAGGGAAATGCAAATCAAAACAACACTGAGATTCCACTTCACTCCAGTCAGAATGGCTAAGATCAAAAACTCAGGTGACAGCAGATGCTGGCGAGGATGTGGAGAAAGGGGAACACTCCTCCATTGTTGGTTGGATTGCAAGCTTGTACAACTACTCTGGAAATCAGTCTGGCAGTTCCTCAGAAAATTGGACATAGTACTACCGGAGGATCCAGCAATACCTCTCCTGGGCATATATCCAGAAGATGTCCCAACCGGTAAGAAATACACATGCTCCACTATGTTCATAGCAGCCTTATTTATAATAGCCAGAAGCTGGAAAGAACCCAGATGCCCCTCAACAGAGGAATGGATACAGAAAATGTGGTACATTTACACAATGGAATACTACTCAGCTATTTAAAAAAATGAATTTATGAAATTCCTAGGCAAATGGATGGACCTGGAAGGCATCATCCTGAGTGAAGTAACCCAATCACAAAGGAAGTCACACAATATGTACTCACTGATAAGTGGATATTAGCCCAGAAACTTAGGATACCCAAGATATAAGATACAACTTTAAGAGAGGCCCATTGGACTTGCAAACTTTATATGCCCCAGTACAGGGGAACACCAGGGCCAAAAAGGGGCAGTGGGTGGGTAGGGGATTGGGGGGGTGGGTATGGGGGACCTTTGGGATAGCATTGAAAATGTAATCGAGGAAAATACCTAATTAAAAAAAAGATAAAAAAAAGAGTTCATGCCAAATATAAATGTGAGTGAGAAAGTGTTATAGATTTTTCTTATTATTCTATCGGTTTTACTAGAATCTTCCCCTGGCCTTCCTCTGTTTCCCAGTCCTTGTGCTCTTTGTCATGTTTCATATCACATCAGATATGCTTTGGAGTATCATGTAGAAATTAGGCTTTAATATAGGGTAAAGGAAGATGAGAGTTTGCAATGGCCAGAGAGACCATCTCAGATGAAAACTGTTCCATATAGGAGAGGGAACACAGGAAAGACATCACTGGGCTGACCCAGGATATTGATGTAGACTTTATATCAGTTCTGATGGAACACTTTCTTGTCCAAGTGACTGACAGGCCCATTAGGATGACCTCTTTAGGAAGGGTTCAACATTGCTCATTTGCTCAATGCACCATGGAGTCAAGGCCAAGATACAACTTAGATCCAGTTCATATGATCAAAAATCATGTAACAATAGATTTTAAATAATGAAAGAAATATTTTAAAAAACTACTAAAATAGCCATGTTCAGCCAAGAAAAATCTGTGTTCCCAATACCTTCCCTCACATCATATGGTATTTTCAACTTTAAGAAAGGACAATTGTGACAATTTTCCTATAATTAAAATTAAAAAATTTATGCTATTAACAACTTGATAAATGGGATATAAAGCTGATTGTGAAAGCCATTCAGATATTCAAATGTGCTAATTTCAAACTAGGTACCTAATATCATCTCTCATGAAATCTTAAGCAAAGATATCTCTCATCTAAATGGGTTTGTACTTGCATATTGAGAAATCAAGAAGTTGAGAAGAAAATAAACATTAATACATCAGAATGTATAATCTGAGTTATTTGCAAATGCCTAGCAGTCTAAGAGGCTGTTAATATTGTAAATCACTGTTCTATACAGAGAATCTTACTTACCACTTTGTTAACCATTTTGGCCCCTGCTGTCAATTTGACACAGAGAATTAAGTGAGGTGAAGAGTTCTTGATTCAAAATTAGCAGATTCTGAATAAGTGTGTGAACTGTAGTTAGTGCTTGGAGCAGCAGTGTTCCTGGGTAAAATAATAGCCACCTCTTGACAAGAAATCTATATCTATACAAACCCCAAAAAATCCATGGCTGGTACCTACCTGCCTCTGGAGAATGATGACTAGGAAGAAGTAGAGTCTGAGAGTCAAGGATGAGGCCTATGTGACAGAGGAGACCAAGGCAGGAGTAGCCCTAAAGGAGATGTATCTAAAAAAGTGAGTAAATCCACAGTGGCTTGAAAAAAAAAACTGCCAATGGGTACAAAATTGCTGACAGGAAGAATATGTGCATATTTTATACATGTATAATATATGTATATATATATATATATACATACATATATATATATATACACACACACATACACACATATATGTAAAATAATCATGCATATAACATATATACACGTAAACATATATACACATATAAACATATGCACATATATACATACAAATACACATGTACATATATATGAGTCAATGGATCCATACACGTAAATAGCTGGATCCATATACATACATAAATACATCTATCTCATCTATCATCTATCATCTATCTATTTATCTATCTATCCATGTATCTATCTATGTATACATGTGTGTATTTGTGTAAGCATGTATGTATGTATGTGTGTATGTATTATGTATGTATGTGCGGGACCGTGAAAGGCAGCCTGTTTTGGTTGAGTGAGGCTTGCTCCATAGACCCATTAGAAAACTCTACAAGGGACTGAACAGTGAGCCACTTTCCCAGAGATAAATGCCTGATACCACAGAGCCCAAACTCCATAATTCTGACTATTAGTCACACAGATAAAGCCCCAAGCTCCTGGCATTCTAGCTGGACTCCACCCTCAGAGTTACCTGACAATAGCCAGGTATGCTCCTTCCCTCAGCTACCCTGCAACTGGGCCTCCATGAGGCCCAGAGACTTCAGATTGCTCTTTGCCCACCCCAAACCCCAACCCCACTCACTTGGGTTCATGGCTTCACACAGCCAGACACCCACCTGGAGCTGCATGGAGAGCAGTCCGCAGTGTCCTTCTGCCCAGAGCATGCAGGTTCTCTCACAACCCCTTTATTCCCCTATGCCTGCTACTTAGCATGTATGTATGTATATGGATCCACTTGATTTATCTGTGTTCTGGACTCACATTGTGCCCAGTATTCAGCATTAAGATCATACCTATTTAGATAGAGAAATGATAGCCTGTGTTTTTAGGAACTTTCTGGGCCTCTCTAGATAACATCTTATAGACAAGTATGTTTTATCTGATGGAGCATTTTTTGTTTAAAATTTTATGACTTCAGACCTAGAGAGATGGCTTAGTCAGTAAGAGCATTGTTGGCATGTTTGATTCTCTGCACCCATATGATGGCTCACAAGTATCTATAACTCCATCTCCAGGTAATCTGACACTCTTTGCTGACTTACATGGGTACTGTATGCATATGGTGTACTGACATGCATGCAGGTTAAAATAAAATAAATAAAATAAAATGAAAATGAGCAATTAATTTTAAATCTATGACTTCAGAGTACAATATTATCCATCCATATAAGCATGACACCTAAATTGATAATATTTCTTTTTATAAAATGATAGCTATCAATGTGTCTTTTAGATAATTACCCATTTTTGAGTAAGCTTTACCCTTACCTACAGCTTTCCACAACCCCACTGGCCCTTCATCCCTTTTTGAACCCTTCCATGCCTAGGATTCTCTCCCATCTACTCTCATATAACACCTGTCATGACTCTTCAAGGCATCTGGTTTTGCTCTACAGATACAAAAGAACGGATGAGTGGGCCTGACGCTAGGCCTGACAATTCAGTATCAACCTCTGCAACCCAACTGGTAGAAGGAGAGAGCCAAGACTTTTAAGTTGTTCCCTGATCTTCATACACACCCTTTGGCATGTTTATGTTCCTACACAGCATACATAAATGTAAAACTGGAACACTTGAAAATGCATCCTGTAGTACGGTAGAAGGAAAAAACTTTACTAATCTACTAATTTAGGTTTTACACCACTAGCCTTGATGCTTGTCATTCATGAATGTCCTGAACTTGCAACCTTCATTGTGTTTGACCCCATTTCAAAAATAAACAAAATATGATGGAAGCTCCCGTTGTTTATGACTATTTGGTTGTCTTATTTGAAACCTACTCTTCCTTGATCTAGTAACTCATCTTAATTTTAAATATTTCATTATGTCTTTGAAAGTTAAATATTTTAAAGTGCTTCATATTCATCCCCCACACCTACAATGCCTCCTATACCTTCTTCCTCATTCCATATGTAACTTTGTGTCTTTTGTTTATAAACCCACTGACTACAGTTGCTATGTCCTGTGATCATTTCTTATTCTTACCTTCTTCCTTCCTTCCTTCCTTCCTTCCATCCTTCCTTCCTTCCTTCCTTCCTTCCTTCCTTCCTCCCTCCCTCCCTCCCTCCCTCCCTTCCTTTCTTCCTTCCTTTCTTTTTATCCTTCTTTCTCACTTTTGGCATTGTCACACTCTCTAGACCAGGCTGGCCTTGAACTCACTGGTTCAAGCAGCAGCCACACCCTTAAAGAAAACTAACTTTCCCTCTAACAGCTGCTGTCAGTTGCCAATAGCTCCTCCCAGGGGGCAGGGGTGCAAGTGGAAGTAGAGGAAGTGGAGAAAAGTATCCCTTCATGCCCATCTCAAGCCTCTCCTCTGTGATGATTTTTTTCTTGTCTATAACTCTTGTGCATTATATCATAAGTGTTGAGAGTTTGTATATGCCACTCTCCTAGGTCTGGAAGAGACTTCCCTTGTAGTTATCCACATGCTCTGGTTCTTACAATTTTTCTGCCCTCTCCTGTGGTGAACCCTGTGCCGTGGGAGGAACGTATAGTAATATAAGAGGATATAATCTGAATATTCATACATATCCAGTTGTATTCTAAGGTAATGTTCAGTTCAGCAGGAGTAGGAACCTGCAATTTCATTTTACAGCTCTAATTTTCAAGTCCAAGTTGCTAGTTTCCTTTGTGTTACTGATCACAGACCCATCACACACACACACACACACACACACACACACACACACACACACACACACACACACGTTGTTGTTTTTTACTTGTTATTCTTTAAGGGTATCTTGGCTTTGTCTTGGTAGGCAGAAGCACACAAATGATGTATATACATGAGATCAAAAGACTCCTACAAAACCAATAGAAATAAGTAAACCTTAAAAAAAATTTCCTGGATTACTTTACTTGTCTTTGTTTCCTTTAGTTTCTTTTTAAAATTCAGATCACATTTTTGTTTATCTATCTCATTAGAACCCTCTGACACAGAAGCACATCCCAGCTAACCGCACCCTACCTGTGACAGTGTTTTTAGTAAGGTGAAATGACCCTACATGTGTAAGCTTACACATCAGTAATTTATATCTACTATAGAAACTACATAAAGATGAGCAGTTAAGTGCTCTATAAATGTTTATATTAGAAATAAATAGCACATTGATTTTTTTTCCAGAAGCACTTCTACATATTCATCATCAGTATATGCCATCATTGTTCCTCAACTTTCAGGTTACATGTACAATAAATGGGCATATACACTTAGGTCTACATGTGTTTATGCACATATGTGAACTGAGACAGGTGAGCATCAGAAAAGGTATTTATGAGGCGCTATTACTGGTGGGTTTTCCTCATTTTTTTTAATCAATGGCACTATTGAGATTACTGCTGTGTTCTGTAAATAATTGTCTTTCATTTTATGCCAACTCATTTTCAATTATGTTTCCTTTCACTGAAAATAAGTAGTATTAAAGGATAATATGATTTTTGTCATGCTAACATTGCAGGTTGTATATTATAGATCTCAGCACCTGAGTATTATACTATTCTAGTGATAATGAGGTACTGAGCATTGTTGTCTGTTCAATATTTAAATAACACATTCTTTTGGTTTGTATAATTTGAAAAACAATGAGCTCTCTCCTCTTCCAATAGCATCAACTATTTCTTTGGATAAGATAAAACATTACAACATTTGATGTCAACAATCTTTAGTTGTGCTAACAAAGTGACAGAAGTTCAGACAATGACACGTTTTATATGTGTGAAGCCTGTGCAAGCTGGAAGGCCCACAGGATTGTTCATCTAGAGGGTGGTGCACAGTAAAACCCAGGCACAATGATAATTGAGGTGACTGCATTCTCCTTCAAGTCTGTTATCACATAAAAGGAGCAATCTGCTTCTAATCTAAAATTTGACATGAATAAACTTGCTTTATTATTTTCTTGGTGATCACTAAGGCAAAGATAAGAGCACTTTTAAAGAGATAGACTTCTAAGGATCTTTTGAAGATGCAGAAGTTGGAAGTTAATCAGAATTAGGTTGAACCATTTGAAATAATTTAAATGATTTTTAAAAAAACACAAATGGGTCAAGTTGCAATGAATGAAAGGAAATATCTTTTCTGTGAGCAGTGGTATACAATGATGTGTACTTTTATTATTCATGGAAGTAGCTCCTTAGACAAGTTTGTGACATACAGTTACAAATGGTTTGTGACTTTTGTCACAGACACACAAAGGACCAAATTGAGTTTGAGAAATATTCATGATAAATGGCATCAAAACACTATTGGGTATACATTAAGAACATTTATACTTTAGTATATCTATTGAAAGATATAAGATAAATTTAACGATTGTGTTAGCAACTTTGTTTTACTGTTCACTATGTGTCTGAAATAAAGAACTAATTTGATTTACCCACCAGAAATAAGAAAAAATAATGGATTTTTTTGCATTTCAAATAATTCTGATTGATTATGACAACTGTTTGTGCTTATTGTTCACTAACGTGATTCCGACTGTTACGATCAGCTCTTGGTAAATTACTTACAGTTGCATTAACTATTTCCTTTATTCTTGCCATAAAAACCAACATGAGACCACAAGGAAGACAATTCAGAGGAACAAAGTTAATCCTTACAGTGGAAATATTAGTGTGCTAAAGTCAAGCAATATTTTTAGCTGAAAGTCGGGATTAAATGATTTTTGTCTAAAAAAAAAAAAAACCCCGCTAAAACTGTATACTTATTTTAAATTATTTTAAATTCTTATTGGGAAATTGTAATATGTAACTTAAATTAAAATATTTTAATGAAATAAACATTTATCTGAATGGTGTTAGTTAGAATATATACTAGATTTGTCTTTCCACCATCAAGTTTGTCTTTAGTCACTGTTGATCACTGTGAAGACACACTAAAACCAAGGCAAGTATTAGTAATGAAAACATTTAATTGGGGCTTGCTCACACTTGCAAAGCTTAGTCCACTAGCATCATGGCAGCAGCACCTTGGAATGTTTGATGCTGGAACAGTAGCTGAGTGCTGCATCCTGGACCACCGGTCTGGAGAGAGACACAAGGCTTGGCATTTGCCTTTAAATACTCAAAGCTCACTCCCCTCAGAGACATTCTTTCTCTCAGAAGGCTAAAACTCCTAATCTTTTCAAACAGTGCCACTCCCTGATGAAGCATTCAAATATATGAGCCTATGAGGGCCATGATTTTAAAAACCACCAAAAAGTTCATCTTAAAGGGGAATGTAAACATACTTACAAGACAATAATTATATAATTTATATAATGGAAGCAAGGAAGTGATTAGAAAACTATACATTGCAGTCACCATACTTTTGTTAACATTTCTAATTAAAATTCAACTTCTAAATTAAAATTTTAATTCTTAGCTGTATCAAGTATAGCCTTCAAAGAAAATGCTATCCAAAGTTATTTTTTCTTATACAATAAGCAAATGTTTTTAGTCCTGATGTGTGAACTACTTTCAGTTTGGGTTCATTTTATCATAACTCAGGAAAGAAACATGGTAAGCAATTCACAAAATAATAACCAGATTATGCTAAATCATTTATTTTGGTTATTATTTTTTTTTTTTTTTTTTTTTACTATGAAAATAGGTGTGGGTCTCTTACTTTATTGCACTTTAATTGACATTTATTTTTTTTTCCATTTTTTATTAGGTATTTAGCTCATTTACATTTCCAATGCTATACCAAAAGTCCCCCTTACCCACCCACCCCCACTCCCCTACCCACCCACTCCCCCCCTTTGGCCCTGGCGTTCCCCTGTACCGGGGCACACAAAGTCTGCGTGTCCAATGGGCCTCTCTTTCCAGTGATGGCCGACTAGGCCATCTTTTGATACATATGCAGCTAGAGTCAAGAGCTCAGGGGTACTGGTTAGTTCATAATGTTGTTCCACCTATAGGGTTGAAGATCCCTTTAGCTCCTTGGATACTTTCTCTAGCTCCTCCATTGGGAGCCCTGTGATCCATCCATTAGCTGACTGTGAGCATCCACTTCTGTGTTTGCTAGGCCCCGGCATAGTCTCACAAGAGACAGCTACATCTGGGTCCTTTCGATAAAATCTTGCTAGTATATGCAATGGTGTCAGCGTTTGGATGCTGATTATGGGGTGGATCCCTGGATATGGCAGTCTCTACATGGTCCATCCTTTCATCTCAGCTCCAAACTTTGTTTCTGTAACTCCTTCCATGGGTGTTTTGTTCCCACTTCTAAGGAGGGGCATAGTGTCCACACTTCAGTCTTCATTTTTCTTGAGTTTCATGTGTTTAGGAAATTGTATCTTATATCGTGGGTATCCTAGGTTTTGGGCTAGTATCCACTTATCAGTGAGTACATATTGTGTGAGTTCCTTTGTGATTGTGTTACCTCACTCAGGATGATGCTCTCCAGGTCCATCCATTTGGCTAGGAATTTCATAAATTCATTCTTTTTAATAGCTGAGTAGTACTCCATTGTGTAGATGTACCACATTTTCTGTATCCATTCCTCTGTTGAGGGGCATCTGGGTTCTTTCCAGTTTCTGGCTATTATAAATAAGGCTGCTATGAACATAGTGGAGCATGTGTCCTTCTTACCAGTTGGGGCTTCTTCTGGATATATGCCCAGGAGAGGTATTGCTGGATCCTCCGGTAGTACTATGTCCAATTTTCTGAGGAACCGCCAGACTGATTTCCAGAGTGGTTGTACAAGCCTGCAATCCCACCAACAATGGAGGAGTGTTCCTCTTTCTCCACATCCTCGCCAGCATCTGCTGTCACCTGAATTTTTGATCTTAGCCATTCTCACTGGTGTGAGGTGGAATCTCAGGGTTGTTTTGATTTGCATTTCCCTGATGATTAAGGATGTTGAACATTTTTTCAGGTGCTTCTCTGCCATTCGGTATTCCTCAGGTGAGAATTCTTTGTTCAGTTCTGAGCCCCATTTTTTAAGGGGGTTATTTGATTTTCTGAGGTCCACCTTCTTGAGTTCTTTATATATGTTGGATATTAGTCCCCTATCT
This sequence comes from Mus musculus, assembly GCF_000001635.26. Lineage (NCBI taxonomy): Eukaryota > Metazoa > Chordata > Mammalia > Rodentia > Muridae > Mus > Mus musculus. Next base: position 2,988,606 of record NT_187020.1, on the reverse strand, counting down.
GATTTAGGATAGGTAAAGATCCTTTCCCAGTCTGTTGGTGGTCTTTTTGTCTTATAGACAGTGTCTTTTGCCTTGCAGAAACTTTGGAGTTTCATTAGGTCCCATTTGTCAATTCTCGATCTTACAGTACAAGCCATTGCTGTTCTGTTCAGGAATTTTTCCCCTGTGCCCATATCTTCAAGGCTTTTCCCCACTTTCTCCTCTATAAGTTTCAGTGTCTCTGGTTTTATGTGAAGTTCCTTGATCCACTTAGATTTGACCTTAGTACAAGGAGATAAGTATGGATCGATTCGCATTCTTCTACACGATAACAACCAGTTGTGCCAGCACCAATTGTTGAAAATGCTGTCTTTCTTCCACTGGATGGTTTTGGCTCCCTTGTCGAAGATCAAGTGACCATAGGTGTGTGGGTTCATTTCTGGGTCTTCAATTCTATTCCATTGGTCCACTTGTCTGTCTCTATACCAGTACCATGCAGTTTTTATCACAATTGCTCTGTAGTAAAGCTTTAGGTCAGGCATGGTGATTCCACCAGAGGTTCTTTTATCCTTGAGAAGAGTTTTTGCTATCCTCGGTTTTTTGTTATTCCAGATGAATTTGCAAATTGCTCCTTCTAATTCGTTGAAGAATTGAGTTGGAATTTTAATGGGGATTGCATTGAATCTGTAGATTGCTTTTGGCAAGATAGCCATTTTTACAATGTTGGTCCTGCCAATCCATGAGCATGGGAGATCTTTCCATCTTCTGAGATCTTCTTTAATTTCTTTCTTCAGGGACTTGAAGTTTTTATCATACAGATCTTTCACTTCCTTCGTTAGAGTCACGCCGAGATATTTTATATTATTTGTGGCTATTGAGAAGGGTGTTGTTTCCCTAATTTCTTTCTCAGCCTGTTTATTCTTTGTGTAGAGAAAGGCCATTGACTTGTTTGAGTTTATTTTATATCCAGCTACTTCACCGAAGCTGTTTATCAGGTTTAGGAGTTCTCTGTTGGAATTTTTAGGGTCACTTATATATACTATCATATCATCTGCAAAAAGTGATATTTTGACTTCCTCTTTTCCAATTTGTATCCCCTTGATCTCCTTTTGTTGTCGAATTGCTCTGGCTAATACTTCAAGTACTATGTTGAAAAGGTAGGGAGAAAGTGGGCAGCCTTGTCTAGTCCCTGATTTTAGTGGGATTGCTTCCAGCTTCTCTCCATTTACTTTGATGTTGGCTACTGGTTTGCTGTAGATTGCTTTTATCATGTTTAGGTATTGGCCTTGAATTCCTGATCTTTCCAGAACTTTTATCATGAAAGGGTGTTGGATCTTGTCAAATGCTTTTTCTGCATCTAACGAGATGATCATGTGGTTTTTGTCTTTGAGTTTGTTTATATAATGGATTACATTGATGGATTTTCGTATATTAAACCATCCCTGCATCCCTGGAATAAAACCTACTTGGTCAGGATGGATGATTGCTTTAATGTGTTCTTGGATTCGGTTAGCGAGAATTTTATTAAGGATTTTTGCATCGATGTTCATAAGAGAAATTGGTCTGAAGTTCTCTATCTTTGTTGGATCTTTCTGTGGTTTAGGTATCAGAGTAATAGTGGCTTCATAAAATGAGTTGGGTAGAATACCTTCTACTTCTATCTTGTGAAAAAGTTTGTGCAGAACTGGAGTTAGATCTTCTTTGAAGGTCTGATAGAACTCTGCACTAAACCCGTCTGGTCCTGGGCTTTTTTTGGCTGGGAGACTATTAATAACTGCTTCTATTTCTTTAGGGGATATGGGACTGTTTAGAAGGTCAACTTGATCCTGATTCAACTTTGGTACCTGGTATCTGTCCAGAAATTTGTCCATTTCGTCCAGGTTTTCCAGTTTTGTTGAGTATAGCCTTTTGTAGAAGGATCTGATGGTGTTTTGGATTTCTTCAGGATCTGTTGTTATGTCTCCCTTTTCATTTCTGATTTTGTTAATTAGGATTTTGTCCCTGTGCCCTTTAGTGAGTCTAGCTAAGGGTTTATCTATCTTGTTGATTTTCTCAAAGAACCAACTCCTCGTTTGGTTAATTCTTTGAATAGTTCTTCTTGTTTCCACTTGGTTGATTTCACCCCTGAGTTTGATTATTTCCTGCCGTCTACTCCTCTTGGGTGAATTTGCTTCCTTTTTTTCTAGAGCTTTTAGATGTGTTGTCAAGCTGCTAGTATGTGCTCTCTCCCGTTTTTTCTTGAAGGCACTCATAGCTATGAGTTTCCCTCTTAGAAATGCTTTCATTGTGTCCCAAAGGTTTGGGTACGTTGTGGCTTCATTTTCATTAAACTCTAAAAAGTCTTTAATTTCTTTCTTTATTCCTTCCTTGACCAAGGTATCATTGAGAAGAGTGTTGTTCAGTTTCCATGTGAATGTTGGCTTTCTGTTATTTATTTTGTTATTGAAGATCAGCCTTAGTGCATGGTGATCTGATAGGATACATGGGACAATTTCAATATTTTTGAATCTGTTGAGGCCTGATTTGTGACCTATTATGTGGTCAATTTTGGAGAAGGTACCATGAGGTGCTGAGAAGAAGGTATATCCTTTTGTTTTAGGGTAAAATGTTCTGTAGATATCTGTCAGATCCATTTGTTTCATCACTTCTGTTAGTTTCAGTGTGTCCCTGTTTAGTTTCTGTTTCCATGATCTGACCATTGGTGAAAGTGGTGTGTTGAAGTCTCCCACTATTATTGTGTGAGGCGCAATGTGTGCTTTGAGCTTTACTAAAGTTTCTTTAGTGAATGTGGCTGCTCTTGTATTTGGAGCATAGATATTCAGAATTGAGAGTTCCTCTTGGAGGATTTTACCTTTGATGAGAATGAAGTGTCCCTCCTTGTCTTTTTTGATGACTTTGGGTTGGAAGTCAATCTTATCAGATATTAGGATGGCTACTCCTGCTTGTTTCTTCATACCATTTGCTTGGAAAATTGTTTTCCAGCCTTTCATTCTGAGGTAGTGTCTATCTTTTTCTCTGAGATGAGTTTCCTGTAAGCAGCAAAATGTTGGGTCTTGTTTGTGTAGCCAGTTTGTTAGTCTATGTCTTTTTATTGGCGAGTTGAGACCATTGATGTTAAGAGATATTAAGGAAAAGTAATTGTTGCTTCCTGTTATTTTAGTTGTTAAAGGTGGCATTCTGTTCTTGTGGCTGTCTTCTTTTAGGTTTGTTGAGGGATTACCTTCTTGTTTTTTCTAGGGCGTTGTTCCCGTTCTTGTATTGGTTTTTTTCTGTTATTATCCTTTGAAGGGCTGGATTCGTGGAGAGATAATGCGTGAATTTGGTTTTGTCGTGGAATACTTTGGTTTCTCCCTCTATGATAATTGAGAGTTTGGCTGGGTATAGTAGCCTGGGCTGCAGTTTGTGTTCTCTTAGTGTCTGTATAACATCTGTCCAGGCTCTTCTGGCTTTCATAGTCTCTGGTGAAAAATCTGGTGTAATTCTGATAGGCTTGCCTTTATATGTTACTTGACCTTTTTCCCTTACTGCTTTTAGTATTCTATCTTTATTTAGTGCATTTGATGTTCTGATTATTATGTGTCGGGAGGAATTTCTTTTCTGGTCCAGTCTATTTGGAGTTCTGTAGGCTTCTTGTATGTTCATATGCATCTCATTCTTTAGATTTGGGAAGTTTTCTTCAATAATTTTGTTGAAGATGTTTGCTGGACCTTTGAGTTGAAAATCTTCATTCTCATCCACTCCTATTATCCGTACGTTTGGTCTTCTTATTGTGTCCTGGATTTCCTGGATATTTTGAGTTAGGATCTTTTTGCATTTTCCATTTTCTTTGATTGTTGTGCCGATGTTCTCTATGGAATCTTCTGCACATGAGATTCTCTCTTCCATCTCTTGTATTCTGTTGCTGATGCTCAAATCTATGGTTCCAGATTTCTTTCCTAGGGTTTCTATCTCTAGTGTTGCCTCGCTTTGAGTTTTCTTTATTGTGTCTACTTCCCTTTTTAGGTCTAGTATGGTTTTGTTCATTTCCATCACCTGTTTGTATGTTTTTTCCTCTTTTTCTGTAAGGACTTCTACCTGTTTGATTGTGTTTTCCTGTTTTTCTTTAAGGACTTGTAACTCTTTAGCAGTGTTCTCCTGTATTTCTTTAAGTGATTTATTAAAGTCCTTCTTGATGTCCTCTACCATCATCATGAGATATGCTTTTAAATCTAGGTCTAGGTTCCCAGGTGTGTTGGGGTTCCCTGGACTGGGCGAAGTGGGTGTGCTGGGTTCTGGTGATGGTGAGTGGTCTTGGTTCCTGTTAGTAAGATTCCTCCGTTTACCTTTCGCCATCTGGTAATCTCTGGAGTTAGTAGTTATAGTTGACTCTGTTTAGAGATTGTTCTTCTGGTGATTCTGTTACCGTCTATCAGCAGACCTGGGAGACAGATTCTCTCCTCTGAGTTTCAGTGCTCAGAGCACTCTCTGCTGGCAAGCTCTCTTACAGGGAAGGTGCGCAGATATCTTGTATTTGGACCTCCTCCTGGCCGAAGAAGAAGGCCCAAAACAGGACCTTTCTCAGACACTGTGTTGCTTTGGCAGTTCCCAGGTGGTACAGACTCTCACCTAAGCAGACTAAATTCCTAAGTTCCTTGGAGTCCCGGGACCAAGATGGCGACCGCTGCTGCTGTGGCTTAGGCCGCCTCCCCAGCCGGGTGGGCACCTGTCCTCTGGTCCGGAAGGTGGCCGGCTGTCCCCGGCCCACACAGGGTGCTGCCTCAGCGCCTCTGTGCTTCCGCCTGTTCCAGAAGCTGTCAGGTTCTCTGGCGCACCCTCTCACCTGTTCAGACTAATTTCCTAAGTTCGGCGGGTCTCGGACCAAGATGGCGACCGCTGCTGCTGTGGCTTAGGCCGCCTCCCCAGCCGGACGGGCACCTGTCCTCCGGTCCGGACGGTGGCTGGCTGTCCCCGGCCCACAAAGGGTGCTGCCTCAGCGCCTCTGTGCTTCCGCCTGTTCCAGAAGCTGTCAGGTTCTCTGGCTCACCCTCTCACCTGTTCAGACTAATTCCCTAAGTTCGGCGGGTCCCGGACCAAGATGGCGACCACTGCTGCTGTGGCTTAGGTCGCCTCCCCAGCCGGGCGGGCACCTGTCTTCTGGTCCGGAAGGTGGCCGGCTGTCCCCGGCCCACACAGGGTGCTGCCTCAGCGCCTCTGTGCTTCTGCCTGTTCCAGAAGCTGTCAGGTTTTCTGGCGCACCCTCTCACCTGTTCAGACTAATTTCCTAAGTTCGGCGGGTCCCGGACCAAGATGGCGACCGCTGCTGCTGTGGCTTAGGCCGCCTCCCCAGCTGGGTGGGCACCTGTCCTCTGGTCCGGAAGGTGGCCGGCTGTCCCCGGCCCACACAGGGTGCTGCCTCAGCGCCTCTGTGCTTCCGCCTGTTCCAGAAGCTGTCAGGTTCTCTGGTGCACCCTCTCACCTGTTCAGACTAATTTCCCAAGTTCGGCGGGTCCCGGACCAAGATGGCGACCACTGCTGCTGTGGCTTAGGTCGCCTCCCCAGCCGGGCGGGCACCTGTCCTCCGGTCCGGAAGGTGGCCGGCTGTCCCCGGCCCACACAGGGTGCTGCCTCAGCCCCTCTGTGCTTCTGCCTGTTCCAGAGGCTGTCAGGTTCTCTGGCGCACCCTCTCACCTGTTCAGACTAATTTCCCAAGTTCGGCGGGTCCCGGACCAAGATGGCGACCGCTGCTGCTGTGGCTTAGGCCGCCTCCCCAGCCGGGCGGGCACCTGTCCTCCGGTCCAGACGGTGGCTGGCTGTCCCCGGCCCACAAAGGGTGCTGCCTCAGTGCCTCTGTGCTTCCGCCTGTTCCAGAAGCTGTCAGGTTCTCTGGCGCACCCTCTCACCTGTTCAGACTAATTTCCTAAGTTCGTCGGGTCCCGGACCAAGATGGCGACCGCTGCTGCTGTGGCTTAGGTCGCCTCCCCAGCCGGGCGGGCACCTGTCCTCCGGTCCGGAAGGTGGCCGGCTGTCCCCGGCCCACACAGGGTGCTGCCTCAGCCCCTCTGTGCTTCTGCCTGTTCCAGAGGCTGTCAGGTTCTCTGGCGCACCCTCTCACCTGTTCAGACTAATTTCCTAAGTTCGGCGGGTCCCGGACCAAGATCTATTTTGGTTATTCTTAAAGATTTACTTTTGAGATTTGAATTTCACAGGAGGAAATTGGTCTACTAAACATAGTTTCACATATTTATCCCAGTGCAGAGTCACAGTGGGTAGCTTGCTTATAAAACTGACCATGAGATGAGATGAGATGAGATGAGATGAGATGAGATGAGAAGAATGAGCAACCTCTTCAGTCCCAGAACCTCCTCTCCTCATCATCTCTTCTTGTAATTATGAAAAAACTTGACAATAGAGAAATCAATTTTAAATGATTCTAGCAATAAGTTGTAGCACATAAAATTTACCCTGCAGCTTCCCTTTTATACTGCCATGAGTTTGACTTATGCTAAGAAAGTTTTGGCACAAATTCATTAAAGAATGCTTTATAGCAACCCTTCCCAGAAACTCAGGATCTGTGGACAAATTTTTTTCTGTTTTAATGGGAAATGACTGGAGTATAATCTTAAACTACTTACCAAGGAAAGACATTAATATATGTATGTGTGTATAATACACCTTGCATAATTAATATGAGAGGAAAGAAAATGTAAATAGCAATGAACTACCCTTTAAATATTAGTGTGGCTTAAAATGTGACAAAGACTGGTGAGGACATTGGGGATCAAGGACAATATATATACATCCATTAATGATGTACATACATGAACATAGCATTCCATTAAGTATGCTGGGAAAACTCAATAAATGTAAGAATATTAAAATTAAAAATTTGTTCATGAAAGACCGCTTTTATCATAGTGAGTTGTAATTTTCACTTAAATAGATTTGTAATTTTTTAATCTGGCAAATATTTATATGTATAATAGAAAATATTCTACATTTCAGTAAGAACAAGGATGCACAAAAGAATCCCCAAAATAAATTCATGAAGAAGTTCTCTGAAAATGTCCAATCTGATGGATACATGAATAAAGAAATACATGTAAGAACCACCCTACATAATTAATATGAGAGGAAAGAAAATGAAATAACAATGAACTACCCTTTAAATATTAGTGTAGCTTAAAATGTGGCAAAGATTGGTGAGGACATTGGGGATCAAGGACTATTTTATATCTCACATGGGAATTTAAATTGATACAGAACTTTTGGGTAATATTTTCAGTAACTAATAATGCAATAGTATATGTATTGTAAAATCCAGAAGTTCACTCTTAGGTTTATATTTCAAAGAAAAAAATTCAACATACATGTATGTAGTATACTCATATATTTCAAATAACAAAATTTATAGTGATTATAGTTAATGCCAAAATTATTTAGTAATATATTCTATTTCATTATAGAATTCTACTTCAATTCTGTTTCTTTATGGTGACAACTTAATAGAATATAAAGTAATCAAAATTGATCATTTTCTCTATGACATTGGTTTTAACATATACTTTGTATCTTGCCTCTTATCTGTATATTTTCCTTTTAAAAAACTTTTTACTTGTCAGGCAGTGGTGCATGCCTTTAATCCCAGCAGTTGGGAGGCAGAGGCAGCCAGATCTCTGAGTTTGAGGACAGTCTGGTCTACAGAGTGAGTTCCAGGACAGTCAGCGCTACACAGAGAAACCCTGCCTTGAAAAAAAAAAAAAAACAAAAAACAACAAAAACAAAAATAAAAACACCCCCATAAAAACAACAACAAAAAAACTTTTTACTTTAGAACTTTTAAATGTATTCAAAATCAATTAAAATGACAATACTGGATTTCATGGCTTAGAAAAATCATGTTAAAGAAAAAAAATCTGTTCAGATTTGTTCTATGTTATAATCTTTGCTTATAATATACAATATTAAATACATTGATGGGCAGTCACAATGACATAAAACACTGTTTTTAATAGATTCTGTTACACTTATTTTATAGTTATCTCAAAGCTCAGTTTATTTTATTTATTTTAGTTCTATGTTCACTTTTAATAATATGTGGAGTCTTAATTACCATAAAATTATCTCTATGGGGTTAAGTTAAATATTTTGCATACACAGAAATGACTGCTTTCTAAAGAAAATGAACAGGCTTTATTTAAGAACATATTTCATTGGTACATGATGACTCTAGTACACATAAAATTAAAGGCAGGTTTGACAGGATTTCCAAGAAAACATTTGTATATGTTAGTAATAATGTTTAATTTAATGATGATACTATCAAAAAGAAAACAAGATTCATAAGCCTTAAAATTAATTTCCAAGTTCCCATGAGGAATAAGAAGATGATGTGGGATTTGAACTCAGTCTTGTTATAAAATCATCTGTTTTGTTCATTTAACAGACACTGTCTCCACTGAAGCCAGACCGGGAGAGGAAGTATCTAGCTATGCAGAAACTTGAAGTATCAGGGTTGGGGATACACAGGGGGTTCTCACCTTCTCAGAGGAGAAAGGGAGGAAGAAAGAATGTGGGAGAGGGTAAGGGGGCAGAATATGAAGTAAATATTACATTATTAATTAATTTAAATAAATAAAAGAGATACTCTTTCAATGTGATGTATTTTATCAAAGTTTCTCAGCAAACATGACTAGATTTTAGAGGTCTATGTTACTTTGATGTGTAAAATTATTTATTATATGTAAAATTTTAAAGTATTTATTATATGTATATATATATATATATATATATATATATATATATATATATCAGCAGCTATTTCAATTCAACATGAGAATAAAGTCAACAATTTACATGTAAGTTAATTTTTTCCAAGTGCCAAGCATAGGGGTGTATGCCTTAAATCACAGCACTTCAGAGGCAGAAGCAAATTCAGAATAAGTATTTATATCTGGAAAGTGCTGCTATAGTTTGATCACTCGATAATAAGATCAGCAAATTCCATATATACACTCTTTATGAAGTAATATATATATATTTGTGATCTTCATGAACAAAATTTTAAATACAGTGTTCATTTTAAAATTAGTAGAAAGTCAGTGAACTTAATTTCAGAGTAATCGAATAATTGTTCAAATATTCTCAAGTCGAATAAACAAATGACATATTTCTCTAGATCAAGAATTTTGTGAACTCCTCTTGATTATTGATTCCTGAGCTTGTAGAATGAGGATCCCTTAGAGTTATGATACCTTAATTAATGTACAGAATGGAAGAAACTTTATATATTTCTACAAGATTACCAATAGTTATTAAAATTCAAAATTCTTGAGAACCACCAAAGAAAATCTCATGAAAATAATTTAATAGCCCCTGATATTTTTGATGAATGTATCCCTAGTTCGAGTATATTATACTCACAGAAATGGTTAGCATATGACTGGTATTTAAACAATATCTCAAATGAACTCTTCATTTCAAATACAATATGCAGACTTCTCACTCCTCAGTTGAAACCCATTAATTTTAAATATCCAATGCCATAAACTACTCTAGTGACAGAGTCACCCCATACATGACTTTTAGGCTGCTCAATTCTTGGGGTATTCTAGCTAAGCTACCCTTGGAATGGGTTGGCAATGAGAAGGCTTTCCTTTGGGGGAAAGCAATTATCTCACAATTATCTCACAACAAAAGCTATGATCATCTTATTGATAGATAGGTCTTGTATCATAGAGTGGTTCTCTGTCAGGGAAAAAAAAATATAGCCTAATCTGTATCCTCCTGGCACAGAGGGTTTGCTTCTAAATATCTGCTGGAAACTATTCTCAAAGCTGCTATTGCAGGTGATCTCTACAACATGTGCCAGCAATTACCCTCAAAAGTACCAGGGCTCTAAATATACTAAGACTCCTTATCTTCACATATAAGAGAAAGCTCAAGCTTTCTGCCAGAATCTGTACAGATGTTTCTGATGGGCAGTCAGGAGTAAGAATCACTAGTACAAACCCTGTTTATTAAAACTATAGAGGGTGGTAGAGTCTCATGGGAGGTCATTAACTCAGAGAAAACTGGCCCAGAATACTTTCCAAACAAGAGTTTTAAAAAGTCTTTGTGTCTCTACCATTTTTTCAGGTGCCAGCAGCCAGGCACTCTGGGTGACCTTGGGTCTCTCAGAGGATCTATAATGTTCTCAATCTTTCTCCACATTGCCTTGATCATAGATTGCACAGCCTGTTGAAACCACAATCAGGGATTTAAAACATATTAGCTTTTTGTACATGGCAATTTTTATCTTTTGTAAGTATACTTGGGACTTTTTTTCTGAGCACAAGAGGGGGCACTTACAGTTTATGATGAGCTATATATATTCAAAATATGGGATATTCTAGAAAACACACCAATAAATTACTCCACTTTATCTATTTGACACTGGAGAGAAACTTCTCCTACAAGGAGAAAGAGCTATGTGAATTTGTTAGGTCTTTCATAGTCTGATTATCAAAAGCCATGAATGGCAGGAGTTGAGAACATGAAAATTACTGCTTTATCTTTATGTATTCTCTGAATTGTTAATTAGCCTTTAAAAAATAGGAAATATATCATTGCCATTGAATGGCTCTAAGTATTAAATGCCTTTTCAACCACAATGTTAGTTAGTTGTCTCTGCCCTTAGTTTCAGTGAATGATCAATAATGTTGTCCAGTATAAAAAATTATCCCCAGGGCATTTGCCTCTAACTATGAAGAGTTTTACCCACATCATTCACTGTAACAGATGTTAGTAATACAGCTTTTCAGCCATATTTAAGCAAGAGTATTCCAATGCCTTAGCAGCTGCCCAGCTTCCTAAGAACTTACTAATCCTTTAATCTCCAGACACTTTTTTTTTCCAAAAAAGATTCACAAGCAAAACAAATGCAATATGGATCAAAAAATTTAATCAAAATGCTTAAAATGCAATTACATTCATCAGGGTGTTCTGTTAGTCTGGGTATTAAATCTGGGCTTTATTCAATATCCTCCTCTTATTATAAAGCAATATTTTTCCACTCTGTAAACCATCTGATCCCTAGGCTAATGTCTTCTCCTAAATAGTACAAAAGAAGCACACCATGGAAAATGAGATTCACTCATTTGAATGGGAAAAGTTGAAATCAGACTCTGCCTGAAATTTTTTACTCATAGTGATATGATTTGCTTGCCTCAGAATTATCAAATTAAGCCTTCAAATAGTAATACAAGATCATTATGCAAGTCTAAATGTCAAATGTATATCCTCCTACACACCTTCTCAATTGAGTAAAAAATGTCAGAAATTTGAACTTAAAAATAATAGGCTATTGTTCCTAATTCAGTATTTGCAACATTGAAAGGCAATGCTGGTTTCATCATGCAAGCCGAGTAACCTCCAAGTTAAGAACAAAAATCTATCTTGGTTTTATTTTTCCAACTCTCTGTCTCACATCTAACAGCATTCAACTGTAACAACAGCTTTGAAATAAAGAGCTGTCCAGCACAGCATGATTTGACACAGTTGGGTGCTTCTTTTAAGTCTATACCCTAGCTATGGCACAGCAGTTGGAGTTTTGTAAGACATATGGAAGTTAAGTGAAGCAGAGGAGTTAGTTCAGGGATTGCCACTGACAAATGCCATGCTCAGATCTTATGCTTTGGTCAATATTTAATGCAATATTTGTGAAATTCAGAAATTGCTTAATTATGTACAAGGCCGATTTGCCTTATTTTTTGCTCAAAATAAAATTGTGTTGATGAAAAAACTACAGAACTGTTTCAATCCTAAATCTCCACAATTAATAGCAGCAGAGGCAGCTGATCCATTCAGCCTTCTTGTGATATGGTCATCCTTCAAGTGAGGATTCAAAAATGTTAAAATACAAAACACATAACCCAGCATGCTTCTTGTTATGCTGCCAACTGAACCCACATGAAGTTACAGTAAAGATGAGAAAAGAGAATCATGGATCCAAATGGCCGAATGCACAGCCATCTGTACATTTCTCATTAAATCTGCCTACCTGTGGTCTTTGGTATGCTTGTACCACAGGATAGATATGAATGTGTCTGAACAGAAAAATCACAAATTTATTTAAATTTTATATATATATATATATATATATATATATATATATATATATATATATAAAATACATGTATATTATATAATATATAATATTATATATAATGGGATTAATGATTTTTTAAAAAATTATTAGATATTTTCTTCATTTAGATTTCAAATGCTATCCCAAAAGTCCCCTATACCCTCCCCCACCATGCTCCCCTACCCACCCACTCCCACTTCTTGGCCCTGGTGTTCCCCTGTACTGGGGCATAGAAAGTTTGCAAGACCAAGGGGCCTCTCTCCCCAATGTTGGCTAACTAGGCCATCTTCTGTTACATATGCAGCTAGAGACACGAGCTCTGGGGGTACTTGTTAGTTCATATTGTTGTTCTATCTATAGGGTTTCAGACTCCTTCAGCTCCTTGGGTACTTTCTCTAGCTCCTTCATTGGGGGCCCTGTGTTCCATCCAATAGATGACTATGAGTGTTCACTTCTGTATTTGCCAGGCACTGGCATAGCCTCACAGGAGACAACTATATCAGAGTCCTTTCTGCAAAATCTTGCTGGCATATGCAATAGTGTCTGCGTTTGGAGGCTGATTATGGGATGGATCCCCGGGTGGGGCAGTCTCTGGATGGCCCATCTAGAGACTACACTGACATCTCAACTGGAAAAAGTATAGAATACATTGGCAGAAAAACATTTAAAATAATAAAGATAGAAGCTCAGAGTATTTTATATGCAAATAGTATGCAATGCCCTGTTTTTAATGACTACTAGGAAAAAACAAGAAATACTCCAATGCATGTTTCTCTATAGATTTCACCTTATTTAATAAGTTTTTACTGGGTTATTTAACAACATAACTTGCGTTGATAAAGTAATCCTGAAATCCTCCTTTCTGGCAGTGATACTCATATTACAGAATTTTCTATATAACTTCTGATGAAACTGCTATTATTCTATTACACTTTATGTAGCAACTTATATGTCTACATGAATAGTCATCAATTTTTAATAATATTTCCATCCATGTAAACTATTATTATAAATTGTCTCTAGTTAGGTTGGCCATAAAACCTCCGAACATTTATAAAAATGCCTTAAATGCACGGAAATTCAGTTCGTAGTGATTTAATGTTTGGAGTTTTTAGTATAGCTTCATTTATATTCTCACTAATTGTCAAAGCATTCATTCACATGTCATATGCACTAACATATTCAACATGAGTGATACAAAACGCAAAGGATTATAGATAGCACTCATAAATGAGTTTTATCCTTACTATGACCAAACATACATTGGGACAGAGAGTAAAAGTACTTAATAAATAATCCCAGATATTAAGTATTACACAAAATACGGTTTTAGTTTTCTATAACTATTTAGATGGCAAAATTATTTCTTAAAGGAATAATCATAAGAAACATATCTGTCAAGGAACAATAGGAAAAATGATAGAAAGTTTCTCCTTCAATTGTGAAGCTATCACAAAAAAAGGGGGCATGAAAGGCTTTGGGTAATGGAATTGAATTGGACAGATGGAAGTTATTTTATGTGGAATGTACAGTACCAAATGAGGCTATTGGGAGGTATAATAGCTCATTAGTTGAGAGTCCAGTTTTATCTAAAGATTACTAGGGCAATCCTACCTTTAATTATTTTTGTTTCTGATAGATATCTAATACAAAGTGATATCACAGTTATTTTGAGACATGGGAGAAGTCATATTCTGATGTGTATACAGTTATAACTAATAGACCCATGCAGGTCATTTGGACCTTGTCAGCACTACAAAAGGTTGTTCTGACCCTGCTCAGCCTGTTAGTCAATACAATTAAAGAACTGCAGATCATCTCAGGTTGTCTCAGGAGCTATTCAAACTAAATTATGACTTGCAATAAAACTAGTAGCAGATAAATAAGAATATGGCATCTTTTGAATGAGAATTTATAGATAGATATAATTTGACCTTATAAAATAATACTGGTACAAAAATAAAAGCTATTTAAAAATTCAAATGAGAAAACTTCCCAAGCAATATGAATCAATTATAAAAATTATTGTAAGATCTGAAAGGGAAGTGGCTTATATAAAAATAGTTTTCAAGAATGAAGTCAAAATAAAATGCATGTTAAAAATATGGTCAGAAATCAAATTGCCCTATTTTGTCAAATCAGGAAATATAATTTTTAAATTGTCAGGCTTTAATAGTAGAAGGAATGGTTATCTGGATTAAAAATGATACTTTTCAATCATTATCACAGAATTCATCTGACTCAGTCTAGAGTCTGTCACTGTTGAGATTTAAGCACAAATTCTAAAATATGATGATAAATATATATAAGTTGAATCATGTTGCTGCCATGAAGACAAATGATCTGGATAATTGGACATGTGTTGACCTAAAAGGTGGGCAGCAAATGCTTAAAACAGCAGTCAGTTTCAAGTTAAATTTAGGATTGATTTTATAGGATTAATTTTTATCAAAAGTTGAACAGATATAATCAAAGGCTGTAGATTTTGTATTTTATTTATATTAAGAATATTTGTAGGAATTTTAATGAAAATTGATAAGCTCTTTCTTGATATTTTATGACATGATGGCATATGAATTTAGTACCAGGAGGTTAATTATTCTTAAACAATATTTTCCATATATTGCCTAATGCTGAAACTATAGTACAACTCTTTGGTTTTAGTAAAGGGTAGATAATGTTAAGTGTATTGAACACTTTCCTTTATCTGAGTCAGCATTGTCTATTTCAATCAGAGGATTGTTTTGTGATATATATTGACAGTGGCCTTACTAGAGAATACTCCTTTACTTTAGCTTTGAAATCATTATATTTGGGGAATGAGAAGTTCTTATCTCATTTTACTACAGGTCATGGCTAACTAACATCTTTCACATTTTCCAGTTTCACCTTACTCTTGAATGGTAAAAACTTTTTACCTCTAGGCCCAAATTTATTTAGTCTGTTTTGAAAAATGGATTACAAAAGTATTTTGTTCTTTATTCTATACACTTTAATAATTGAGGCAAGAGATTTGGTCTTTCTTTAGTACAAAGTTAACTAAGGATACAAGAAATTGTTGGATCTCTTCTCTGAAACTATTTTGACAAGAAGGAATTTAGGGAATTATTTTATTATAAGACAAAAAATAATGAATGAATGAATGAATGAATGAATGAAAAGTAAATAAATACATCAACCCCAATTTTATACTATGTTAATTGCTCCTTGACCATCATAAAATCTCACTAATGTGCCTACTAACATCAGGACTTATTAACTTTTTGCTATCATCTCTTTCTCTGCTTAAGAAAACACAAGAATCATGTTATAAGTAGATATCAAGTAGTACTCAAGAACTATTGCACTAGACTCCAAAGACTCTTGGATAAATTTGTAGCAGAGCTTGTCTCACCCATATATCTTTCTCTTCTTTTTCATCATAACTATAGTTCATCAATGGTTTGATAGTTCAGCATGAACAATTTGTTCTACCTCTGACTTAAGAGTCTCTTAGGTATACATTCAATGTCTTTATTCTGTACAAGGATGAAACCTTCAGTCTATTTGAATATTTTGTACTATCTTTTTAATGACTGCAATATTTTGTATGATGGCTGAAGTCAATAGTTTACATAAATATATTTTAATCACTAATTTATCAGATATGAAGAAGAAAGAGTAGGGAAGGACACTTCATACTGATCAAAGGAAAAATCTACCAAGATAAACTCTCAATTCTGAACATCTATGCTCCAAATGCAAGGGCACCCACATTCATGAAAGAAACTTTACTAAAACTCAAAGCACACAGTTATAGTGGGAGATTCTTGATATTTTTAGCAGAATATTATCTCTTTCCAGTTGCAAAAGAAATCATATCAGCATAACATTAATCCAGCCACAATTCTAGTATAAATATGGGAAGAGCTCTGGAGACCCCACTCCCACTCCTAACCAGGGAGCTTTGGTAATCAACAGTAGCTGTAAGAAGTCAAGGCTGGAGAATGGTAGGATTTGAGAGGATTTGGAGAAGATGGATGGAAGGGATGGATATGAACATATTTTATTATCTATGTGTTTGGAATTCTCAGAAAATAAAAGATAAATTACTCCCTTGCATTTGGAATACACATTTATGCTAATTGGCATTGAACCTATATCTGAGCAAATATAGGTTCAAAGTATGAGTTTAGAAAATTCATGGGTAATAAGTTTTGGAACTTTTCATAATTGAAATGTTTCCTTTAACTGAAAGCACTTTCTCAGATTTCTGTTCAGTGATCTCCAATTTTTAAAATTATTTTTATTTATATACAGTCCAGTCATTGTCCTCCTCCTGGTCTGCCCTCTGTCTGTTCCTCAACTCATTCCTCCTTCCCCCTCTCTCCAAGAGCATGTCCCTCCTCCCACACCCACCAGGCCTCCCCACTCCCTGGTGCCTCAGTTCTCCCAATGAGGCTTATCTTGGCAGTCCTCTGTTCTCTATGTGTTGTGAGCCTTGGACCAGCTCATATATGGTTGGTGGCTCAGTGTCTGAGAGATCTCTGGGTTCCAGGTCACTTTAAACTGCTGGTCTTCCTATGGGTTCACCCCATTTCCAAATTTTAAGATGCAATTCTTGGTTTAGAAAAAATAGTGTATTTACTTATATATTGTGTAAATGTATATCTATGATCAGATAACATATCAAATAAAAATTTTACTGCATCCAGGTTGGCAATTAAGGACAGTAACAACATTGGACATAAATCCATATTGTATCATTTGTTTGATACTGAACTCTTTACTGTCAATTTTGTGTCAGAATTGATTATATCACCTGGTACTCTACTGCTCAGCTATTTCCTTGATTTTCTTGCTTGATGCTTGGTTTATTTGAATTTTCTTCAGTACAAAGGATTAGGTGAAGATTACTGTAGTTTAAAATGGATACTAATCTGCAAACTCCACAGTAACCTGCAGCTAGATGCAACATCTACAAAGCAAACACACCCAGTGAGGATGAATATGGATATATTGCTGTTGTCAGATGCTCTCTGCAACAATGTGTCCCAGTTCTCTCTGAAAAGGCTCTTGAAACACCCACACTGGTTAGACACCAGCATTATTCACATATCAGCTTTTGGCAAAAGCTTTGTTTATTACTCCTGATATTTAACCTTAGTAACTTCAAGTAAAATCCCTAGAAGTTTAATCTTTAATTCTCTATACTTGTCTACTAAAATACTTCTTTACTTTCTGAGATTATAAAACCATACATTATTTTTCCTTCCCTCGCTGCCTTCTGAAATATCTTGTATGCCCTTTCTTGCAAACATTTTCATCACCTTATTTTTCACTAATTGTTATCCCATGTGTGTGTGCAAATATATATTTCTAAATATAACCTGCTCAATATGTATATCAATCATATGTATGCTTACTTTTGTCATTACCATAGTGTAGCCTCCATTTTAGAAATCCTTGCTTTAAAAATCTATATAGGCTACAAATAGTAAAAACTGATGTTAATATTTAATTAATTTTCTTTTCTTTTTCTTTCTATTACTTTGAAGAATGTCAATATGTCTACAGAAATAGTCATATATTAGACATTTAGTATCAGTCATTTGATGCAGGAGAAAGACTCCATTATCTTTATTGTTGTGTGGTGGATATGATGATAATGATGTTAATGATGATGATGATGGTGGTGTTGAGGGTAATGGTGATGAATAATGACCAGAGAGTGTACTTTGCAGTGAGGATCCACTGTACTGTGTGGAATAATTATATACATCTGGAAAATTTGTGATAAGGATTGTTTTGGTAACCATCCAGAATACAGTTTAAGTTCATTTCACCATAATGCATGAGTAAGGCTCTCTCTGTATTCATCACGTAAGTCCTCTGTATCCCTGAAATGTCAAGTTTTGTTTCTATTATACCTTGAATTTCAGTTCACCACTACAAGCTATTTTTTAAGTGAACAAGAGCTCAAGGCTCAGAAAAGATGGATGAGAGTGAAGATTCCTGATTGGGTTTTCTTTTTTTTTTCTTTTGTTTCTTTCCATATTTTTTTCCTACTTTATGGGAACACATTATGTAAATATGGCATCCTTGACTCTAAGCAGAGAGGCAGTCCTCTGTAGACTACTAACCGAGAACACACACACAGTAATGTGCTTTGACTTACTCAGTTGGTAAATCATTTCTGCTTCTCTTTTACCTCTGCTAAGCAAATTTCACAGTAAAATGCTTAGAAAATAGCTTCGTCTTGGGTGAAAAACTAGAGTGCACTTGTTTCATTTCTAGACAACCTGTGAAGGTGATCTAGTCTATACTGCCTCTTAAAACAGTAACTGAACTCCATTGCAGCTCCTGTCCCAACCAGAGGTTCGCTGCATGTTTCTCAGACCATTTGCTCCTTGCATATTTTCTAACAGTAAAGTGGCCATCAGTAAGATCAATTCAATAATAGTGACCTTTCTTCACACGTGATTTGATACTAAGCGTATAGTGATACATTATCGGTTATCCCTTAAATGATTCTGTAAAACAGCAAGAAAAAAATTTGCTTTGTTTTTTTTCTTGGGTAAGGGGTAGAAGTAAATTGGGAGAGAAGCCATTGATTGAAAAATAGTTTGCACCACATGACAGACATGCTTGAAAATACCACAATGAAATCTGTTCATTTGTATGCTAGTTTTAAAAATTGACTGAAAACCAAGGACAATGTATCTTAGCCTCAGTTTCAACAGTTAGAAACAAGAACACAGCTTCATATTTATGTCAGTGGACCAAGGAAGATAACCAGCCCTCCTTGAAGCTGTTTCTTTCAGCACACTCCAAACCTGTATTGTACAATTACCTGCAGTAATTTAGTTGGTGCCAGGCTATGATTTCTCAAGCTTGCTTGCAACTGCCTGTGTGTGCTTTTGTGAAGTTTGAAAATTCTTCTCAATCTCTCACCTCAGGTTCTCTCAAGAGTATTTCCCATTTTTATTGAAGAATTTGCTTTATATGAGATTGTGTTGTGTGACTGACAAATAATGTCCTTTGGGAAGCTTAGAGCAAAGCGTATGATTTCAAGTAAATAATGTAACAATCATAAACATACATTTTAATATTAAGACAGCATTTTATAGGAACTATTTTCTGTATTGTAGATATAACCTCTAGTTTAATAAATTAATTAGCACATATCGAATCTCCTCCAATACAATGATTTCACTAGCACTTATTAGTAAGCTAGGGTTCCGGTACCTGGCATGTCATCCCTCTTGTTGAGAAGACCTTAAGCCCAATACATGCAGTTGCTGAGGTCCGTGTGTCACTGCTACATTTGGAGGAGTGTAATGCCATGCTGGTTGTTGATGTAGTTCATGAACATCATAGTTTAGTAGGACTGTTGGTTGCCCACACCCTGTCCTTTGGGAAGTTACATGGCTTTTTCTGCTGCCATAAAAGACAGTACTCAGGGAAGTATCATTAAGGTCAGTTCCTACTCAGAGGCCCTTGGGGTCTATTTTTGAAGTGCAGAGAGTCTTAAGAAACAGACTTTCCTTCCATCTCTGGTGGGTGATCAACACCAATAAAAACTGGCCAAATATTTATGGAGTCTCTTTGAAGGCCTTGGTCAGCAACTCATAGGAGGGCTTCTCATATCTCGTAATGGGGTTCTTCTTATATGGTATTTGACACTGGGAGACCCATCCATCTTCCCATTTGTAAAAGTTCACTAAAATTATATATAAAGATTTATACACTGTTGAACCTGCTATAGAATATTTAACATTTTTAGAGTTATCCCTTTGTGGTGAAAGACAGAAGCTTTGGTGAAGTGGCAGCCAATAATGAGTATTGAAAGTAAGTAGTTGTCAAAATACAGATAATAAGTGATTAATTGTAGGATACTTAACTGCAATTAGAACAATCTAGTACCCATGAAATACCACAGCAGAGAGAAAAGAAAAATTGTAAGAACCCAAGAACCAGATGCCCACCATGATATGCCTTCTTCTAGACAAAACATGGAAGTTGCGATCACAAAATCTCAACAACATAGTTGCCAATACAAGGATCCTACACTGACAATACCAATCAATATAGCATCATGGACAGAAGAATTTTAGAACACTTGCCTTGGATGGAGAGTTATAAGTAACCAATGGTTGACCAACATCCTTAGGTCAAAGTCCCCATAATAGTCTATCCAAACACATGTGGTCATCCCTAAACAGATATATACAGAACCACCATTAGGCACCATTATATCTGATGTGTGTGTGTGTGATGCAATGCCCACTCTGTTCATCCATAAATAGCATATAAAAGAGAACCATATGTTTAACATCTGAACAATGACACATCAGTTGATTCACTCTCCTATGAAACTGATTGACAACACTGACAGTCAAACCTCCATCCTATGTATTTACAGATAAATGTATGGACATAGTTTCCACTTATTTTTTAAAATTATCTTAAGCATGTAAACTATACCTGATACAGCTCTATGATTTAATTTTTCAACATCTCTTCTATATATTGTTCTTTCCTGTAAGCCCTGGGCCCATATCATAGGAGAGAGCATCAATGCCAAATGAAATGACAGGGGTAGTTCTGGAATTGTATGTGTGTTACACATATTACTACCTTAATTTTATAAAACAGGAAACCCAGGGTTGGAGAAGTTAATTTATGTTTATACATATCATAAGGACATTCAAATGAAAGCAGGTGGGATTGAGCTCTGTAATTTTAAATACTTTACTACATAAGCCTTTTGATTATGATGTGACTTGAGGAGAATCTGTGACATGTGCATGCATGTCTTAAATATCTATCATTGTCCCTAAACTTCCTATAATCGAACCTATATCCTGCACACTGTATATTAAGCCTCTGGTACTCTCTTTACATAGCAGTTTTTTCTAAGCCTTTCAATGAGTCTTTCTAAGAGTTTACAGTGAGTGTTTCCATTTGAATAAGAAATTCTAAATGAATTTGCCTGACCAGAAACCAGTTCAATTACACATGTGATTTTAACTTTTGGCTTTATCTGAATTTTGTGAGCACTTTGTGGACATCTTGGTTAAAAACTCCAAATTTTACTCCTCCTATCCGAAATGTGATACAAACTGTTTTAATACCAAACGTGTTTAAATTAGGATGAGTCTGCTAAGGCTTTAGAAGTTTGTTATATATGTTGTTATCAATTTTTAATCATAAGGTCTGATTATTACAACATTCCCCTAGTGCATTGCATTAGGTGATATTGTAAACACGTGCCTTTAGGGTAAAGTGGGTTGGTTCAGGTTTTCTTATATTATGTAAAAGTATATTTCATTTTAGATATCAGATACACTATCTTTTCTTTCCACTGTACTGGGATTACCAGTTGAAGAAATTAAGGAATGTAATAGATGTGTAACATCCAGACACCAACTGAGTCACAGTTGCAAGCAGACTTCTCTCTGTACATAGATGCTGTCTACAGACACTCTTATCTGCAGTTACAAAATAGTTTGTGGTTTGTGATATAGCATCATATAATTTGATAGTATTATCCATTAATAAAGAGTGAAAGTCTGCAATGGTAGGGAAGGCAGGGCAGGCAGCTGGGGCAGGAAGATGAGATAGCATATTTCCAACTACATTCAGAACACAGAGGACAGACTCAAGTCTGGAGAGACTAGAAAAACTCAAATCCCTGCCTGTCCCCTCCAGCAAAGTTCTACCTTCTAAAAATCTGCAGAAATTCCCCAAACATTTCCACCTACCAGAATAAACTATTTAAATATGTGAACCTGTGTGGAAATTTCTTATCCAAACACCACTGAGATTATGAAACAATTATCTATGTTAACTACCTTGGTATTCAGTAAAATACATAGGCATAAGTATAAAATATATAACATGCAGCCTCTATATAATTAATTGACTTTACTGTTTCTTGGTATATGATGTCAAGGCTGACAACTCTGAACTGCACAACCTACAATAAGACTTGGGTTTTGGGGAGGCTAATTCTCCTTCTCGCAGAAGTCAATAGTTGCCTATAGTTCTTTGTTGAAGGATGGGGGCCTCACAAACATTTTCTTCTTTCATATTAACATGTCCAAAAATATATACCACTTTATGACTTTAAATTTGACACTGAACCCCACCAACAACTGGGGAAACTTCAGATCCTTTAGATAGATCTGAATCTTTCATGACTTCTACAAACACTCTTTCAAGAAAGCAACATCTATTGCTTCAGCTTGAGATCTGAATTTGCCTTTGAACGATTAAGTTTAGTGTACAGCTTATCTGGGATTAAGATAACCAAAGAAATAAAGATTGGTCAGTCTGAGATTGTTTGGCATTGATTGTGACATATGTCAGTATTTAAGTCAGGATGTTAGTTTTGTCTATTTTGTTACTCTCCAACATAGTATACAATCCTAATTTATTTTGAGCTAAGTAATATAGAGTTTCTCTTTTCCTAATAAGTTTTAAATGTCTTCTCCATTTTATAATCAGTTTCCTTTGTTTCAGGATTTTGTGTGTGTGTGTGTGTGTGTGTGTGTGTGTGTGTGTGTGTGTGTGTGTGTAAAATCTGAAGAGTCGTGACTATGTCTTTCAAGGCTGTGTATATCATTGCTTCTTTGCCCACAGTTAGTTGTTATTCATCACTCTCAGTCCTGTGGTGGCTCTAAAAGCTGAAAATGCATGCAACCTTTGCCATCCTTACCA
The DNA here is from genome assembly GCF_000001635.26 of Mus musculus. Lineage (NCBI taxonomy): Eukaryota > Metazoa > Chordata > Mammalia > Rodentia > Muridae > Mus > Mus musculus. The sequence goes on along the minus strand of NT_187020.1, from coordinate 2,965,820 downwards.
TAGGACTAGCATATCCTTGCCCCAACTCACACTTCTCTACAGAATAAATTGAAGTAATTGTGTTTGTTCAATTCAGATTTTACTCAGTTCTTCAAATGTCTATTTACTGTTATATAATTGTGTTATGGCATACCTCTGATAAATAGAAATATAGGAATTTCTTGCCTATCAAAGGCATCTTAGGGTAAACTGATGAGCTAATAGACTGCTACAGGATAAGACTAGAATGTCATTGATATAAATTTTAAGGTCCCAAAGGGCCTGTGAGGAATGTTCTAATAGTTTCATATTATATTTTCTGAGTGTACGTATGGGGTGGTATTCACTACTCATAACCAGGTGATCTGTTTCAGTTCACTCAAGAAGATCTATTTTTATTTAACATAGTATAGTTCAATCTAGTAACCAATAGATTAATTAATTGTAGAAAAAATGAAGCATGTTATCTAAGAGTATCTCTTTTGTTCCAATAGTTATGCTAATCGCAAAATTACTGAACAAACATATCTTTACAGGGCGCAGTATGGCAGCATTCGTTTGGTTTACATTTCTTTTTGGATTTAGAGAAGTGGTTCTATTGGTATGATACCTAACTTCTGACTCTATAAAAAATTTCCTTACCATGCCTTGTTTAGAACTCATAGCCATTTTATGGTCTAGACTAAGAGTTGTTTAGTTAGTTCTGCTGAGACTATCCAGTGAAGACAAGCTTCTCTCTAGTAAGAAGGGACCATAGTAGAGAAGCCTCTCTTCATTTGGACATTGACAAAGGAAGAGAACAAAACTGGAGAACATAGAAGCTGCTTCTGTGTTATGCCACTGTTTAATATTCCTTGGAACAACCTTATTTCTATTCAAGAAATGCACAAGCCCTTTCGAAACCACGTGATGTTTGTGTACTGTGATACTGATCATCCAACTGATACCTTGACGTCATGAGAGATAAAGAAGGCTGTGTATTTGCCCCCCTTTAAGGGAATACACCAACAAATCTCAGTCTTATTCTTCTTTTCTCTAAGTATTAGCATGAAAAATATGTGATACATTTCTGAAGATTCCATGGATGCCAACATGAAGTGTGAATTCAGGATTTTATCATTGAAGGGCCTATAAGTTTTAGTCATTCTAGAGTTTGCATTTATTTAATATCAAAGGCTTTAGTTGTTTGTTGAGTTCTCTTCTACCTTGTTCTTCTCTATCTTACTGGAAAACTTCACATTATTTCCTTTTACATGCCCAGTACCATTTTGAAGTGTGAGGCTTGGTCATTAACAATAGAGCTTCATTCTGGCCTCCCCTCCCAATATCAGATTGAAATTACCATCACTGGAATCTAATTCATCAAGGTACATGAGTATACATTACTATCTGTTATTTAACTATCACTATTTTTAAAAAGAGGCTTATTTTTCAGTGTTTGATAAAGATAGCTTCTATTCGCAATTCATTATGTATAAAATAGTGTATAAGATATATCTGATTATCATTGCCAGAAAGAGTAGCACAGAGATAGAGTAATGTTTTGTTTGTGACAGTTCTTAAAAGGAAAGAAATAACATTTATGGTTTTAATGTGTTTTGGGAGAATGAAGCTTTGCTCCGGACATTTTATATTAATTTACAATGTATAAAAATCCTCAGTAATGATAGACTACTCTGGTGCATGCATTACTTACAATAATCAACACCCCTTTCAGATCTGTGACTTTTATGTAAGTCTGTGAAGATGCTATCAGTAGATGAGACATAGTGGCTAATATTTACTGGAAAGTAATTTGAATGCTGTGACATGGGAGTTATAAAAGCTGTATAGCAATGTAAGTATTTGTATTCGAATAGTTATTTATTTACTTTTAGTCATTTTCAAGTGCAGACAACTGAAGATGTTCTTGGGAAGAACAAAAATGAACGTGTCACCTTGGCCTGACACCACATTTGTCCTGTGACTGCAGTGTGGCGAGACGAGTTTCCTATTACAAAGAAGCACAAGTGGATTTTTTCCCTTTGCTAAGCTCAGTATCATTTAAAGTAAATAAGTCTCCTTTTTCAGTGCTTATACAGAGTTGTATGGAATTCCAATGGTTTTCCCAGCCTTTATATATAATAGTCCTATTAGTAAGTCAATGAGAAAAAGTCTTTCCTGAGATTTGTGACTACTCTGAGGATAAAGGCTGACTTGTGATTTGGGAAACGTTAGTAATGAAATAGAGTAACAAGATTTTTGCTTCTTTCCTGTTGCTAGAGATCTAGTCAACGGCATTGTGCATGCTAGGCAATCTCACTAGAACTGGATTGCATCCCCAGAACTAAATATTTTAACAAGGCTATGAATAACACCTAGCATTTCCCAACTGAAATAGAAAGCCTAGAGAATAGCAAACATAGTTTGATCCTTCCTGGGGTAAAGAAATCTCTTTTGATATTAGACTGAAGTTATTTGAAGTAGACACCGGTTATATTGTTGACTACCTGGCAGATCATTCTTATTGTCATTGTATCATAAATAGTGACCCTTTCTGTCATTTAATTCGCAACACTTGAGACCTGTAAGGCTTAGTTAAAACTGAATTAAATTTTATTATATTATTAATTACAGAAATATTAAAATTTAGTTCACGTAAATTGATACAAATGAGCCAGAAATTGGAAGAGATTGCCAGAATTAGTTTGAAGCCAAGCAGAGTAATTCAGTATGAAGCCGGGAGAGAGACCTATTTGAATCAGCCAGCCTGGAGAGGAATTTGGGCCAGAACAGTTTAGTTGAACCAAATAACCAGAGTTTAGAAAGAGCTACAAAGAGTGAGTTTGTTCTGCGGTAAGCCTTTAAGATGACAATTACATTCTGTGAATAAAAGTTGCATTTACACTGTTTCAAGGTCTCTCTCTAAGGATGTCAGCAAGAAAATCGAAGCATTCATGTTTGAGGGTACTTAAAATTCACAAAGCTAAACATTTCAGAGCTGTTGAAGAACATGTAACAGATAAGATTAGAAGCAATTTGATACATTATAGAAATACAAGGAGTTAATTTGTTTGGAATGAATAATTCATTTATTTTATATATATAAAATTTATATCTTGCGGCATTGTGATGAATAAGATAAGAAACACCCTTTTCCTTATTAAAAAACAAAACAAAACAAAACAAAAACAAAACAAAACAAAACAAAAAAAAGCATTCTAGGGCTAGAAAACAGATCAACTGGTAGAACTTTATCTAACAAGCAGAAAATCCTGGTATCAATCCATAGCAGACATAAAACAAGCATGACAGTGAATCCCTGCAATCCCAGCTCTTGGGAGATAGAGGCATGAATACCAGAAGTCCAAGGCCATCCTCAGCTACATAGAAAGTTCAGAAAATTCTACGCTACACAAATTTCTGTCTAAAGATAAATTTTCTAATAGCAGTAGCCAATAAGATAGCAAGAAAATAAAATCATCTCTAAATTAACAAGAAAATGTAATCATGTATCAATAAGTCACATGAAAAAAATATGATTAGAGTGGACATACAGCAAGTCATTAATAGGTAAACATATAATATGATGGGATAAAGATATTCTGGAGTAACCTCAGTGAATAAGAAAGAGTGAAATAAGCCTGTGAAGAGCCCCTCAATAATAAATAGCATGATGTCAAAAGAATTGCATGTAGATAATTCTTGCATCATATTTAAGAATATTAAACAATATACAAACTGCAAGCCTCCACCTCTGTTTCTGTCAGGCTCTGGCAGAGCCTCTCAGGAATCAGCCATATCAGGTTCCTGTCAGCAAACACTTTCAGGTATCCAAAATAGCATCCTGAGCAAGAGAGCAATGATGGAGTTGGAGAAGGGACTGAAAGAACTGAGGGGGTTTGCAGGCCCATTGGGGGAGCAACAGTGTCAATTGGTCAGACCCCCACATTGCTACTGGGGACTGGATTGCCAACCAAAAATTACACATGAAGGAACCTATGACTCTGGCCACAGTGACAGACTTATTGAGCATCAGTGGGAAGAATGGCCTTTTTGCCTGAGGGGGTTTGATGCCCCAGTGTAGGGAAATGCCAGGGCAGGGAGGTGGGTGTAGGGAGGTGGGCGCTGGAGCACCTTCACAGAGACAGGAGGTGGAGAATGGAATCGGGGGTTTCTGGAGTGGAAACCAGAAAAGGGGATAATATTTGGAGTGTAAATAAGAAAAATATCCAATAAAAATATTAAGTGTCAAAAAAGAAAACAAAAAACAAACAAAATAATATACAAACATATATGCATATGAATATATATCATTTTTATAGATAAAAGGAGAAATGATGGTACTACATATAATTGGAAACAGAGGAATGTCAACCATAGAATTTAAGGGGAGAAAACAGAGGACTGGGCTGTTAGAATTTGTGTATTTAGGTTTAACCAAGAATCTACCATTTTCCATAGTCTGTATTGATGAGTAATTACTTCATTGGCTAAAATGGCAAATCAATTCAGGAAAATGAGTCACATGCACAGCCTCAAGGTGAGGATGTTTCATGATAGTACTATCCTCATTTTGTCTCTGAGTTCTTCACCACAAAAGAGAAAAACATCCATATTGTTGAGTATCATGGAGCTAATACCTTAGTGAGAATGAATTTTCTCATGGCTTCTCAGCAAGAGAACAAGAGATAACAGCACAGCTTGTGGTCATGAAGTGTGACTGAACATGTAGGCATAGGTGAGGGTGGAAGTGAGGGGGTGGGGGTCAAACACACAGATAAGACTGGTGAAGATTAGATGTGACTCTAGGTAAAGAAAGGGTTGGATAGCACATCAGTTTTCTTTTTTTTTTAAATATTTTATTTATTTACATTTCAAATGTTATCCCATCTTCCAGTTTCCACTCTGCATACCCCCTATTCTGTGCCCCCTTCCCCTGCTTCTATGAGGGTGCTCCCCCACCTACCCACCCACTCCCACCTCACTACCCTGGCTCTCCCCTACACTGGGGTATCAAGCCTTCATAGGACCAAGGGCCTCTCTTCCCATTGATGTCAGATAAGGCCATCATCCTCTGCTACATATGCAGCTGGAGCCATGGGTCCCTACATATGTACTCCTTGGTTGGTGGTTTAGTCCCAGGGAGCTCTGGGGGGGGTGTGTCTGGTTGGTTCATATTGTTGCTCTTCGTATGGTTTGCAAACCCCTTCAGTTTCTTCAGTCCTTTCCTAACTCCTCCATTCGAGACCTCGTGCTCAGTCCAATGGCTGGCTGAGAGCATTCACCTCTGTATTTGTCAGGCTCTGGCAGATCCTCTCAGGAGACAGCTATTAGGCTCCTGTCAGCAAGCACTTTTTGGCATCCACAATAGTGTCTGGGTTTGGTGTCTGTATATGGGATAGATACCCAGGTGGGGTAGTCTCTGGATGGCCTTTTTTTTTTAGTCTCTGCTCCACATTTTGTCCCCACATTTCCTTTAGACAGGAGCAATTCTAGGTTAAAAATTTGTAGATGAGTGGGTGGCCCCATCCCTTAACTGGGGGGCTTGCTTAACCTCCTGATATGGTCTCTACGGGTTCTCCCTCTCATCCAGGTTCGTCCTGGGAACCTCTTGCTTTCCTGGCATCTGGAACTTGCTGGTGACTACCCCTAGTTCCCCATCCATTGCTACACACCTCTGTTCTTTTTCCTGACTCTCTGTATACCATCCCCCAAGTCTCCTCCCATACCTAATCCTGTCTCTTCATTTCCCCCATCCTCCTCCTTTCTTCCTCCCAAGTCCCTCCCACCCTCTATCTTCTGTGAGTATTTTGTTCCCCCTTCTAAGAAGGACTGAAGCATCCACACTTTGGTCTGTGAATTGTATCATGGGTATTTTGAGATTTTGAGTTAATGTCCATTCAACAGTGTTTTCTTTTGTGACTGGGTTACCTCACTCAGGATGATATTTTCTAGTTCCACCCATTTGCCTGTGAATTTCATGAAATCATTGTTTTTAACAGCTGAGTAGTACCCCAGAATATTAATGATAGCAATAAAATAGAGGCTTTTTGTATAGCTCTTACTTACTTATGAAAGCCAATTTTTAGGTATGAGTTTTATTTATATATTTATTGCTATAGTTCAGTTTTGAAAGAATTAAAGTTAAAACCTCTTCAGTGAGCAATGTATCTTTCTTATCTGATTACTCTTCTTGCAAGTTTCATCCTTCAGGAAAGACCTATGATGACCCCAGAATGTTAGGGCCCAAACACAGATTGCAGCACAAAGTGTATTCTCATCTATGGAGAATGTGTAGCCAATATGGAGGCTGCCATATGCACAGAAAGACTATTTCATAGTAGTAGAAGGGACATCGTTCCTTTCATTATGAAACATAATGTCCTACTGTCCTTATTTCAAACTTCTCAGGTTCTTTTGTTCCAGTGATAATGGTCATGTATTCATGTGGTCATTACCCAGTGGCAAAATTCATAATTGCAAAGGATGAATGAAATGTCAGATAGAAGCTGACCAACACTGATGTCCAGTCTAATAGAGCAGGCACATAACTACCCTATTAGAAAGTCAATGGGTTACAATTCCAGTCATATTATTATTATTTATATTATGTAAGTTATATCTTGTACAGTCTGTAATGCTCCTATTTTCCAGTATAGGATAGTCAATATGGAATTCTGACAAATTTGTTTTACATGCTACATAGTAAAGATATGAATTCCCATTCTCTGCAAAGACATGGTATTTTCTGCTCTAGGAAAATATATTATTGGAAAATACATTATATGATAGGGAAATAGAATAGATGAACATAATGTATATATTTTTATATGTAGCACATAATTTTATGTAATACATAATATAAAATGTAAAAAAATAGGAAAACATTATGTATATGAAACAACAATTAAGGAAAAATCTGTAACTTTGAGAAAGACCAAGGAAGATAGAGAGAACATAGATGAGAGCGGTAGGAAGAAAGAAATGAGAGGGAGAAATTATATAACTAAATTTTAATCTTACAATATTTTACAAACTATTTAAATATTAATATAGGCTGAGTGACTAGATGCTTTACCCTAGAGAGAAAAAAAACCATTATTTATGCTTTCAGTTCTGAAAACTAAAAAACAAAATATCATTTATCTTCTGATGTTAAATAAATATTTTAAAAAAGCATAAACTACTCAGGGTGCTGATTCCAAATAACGCAAAATGACAGTTGGAGGATATTTGAAACACAGCAAATAACAAAGAAAAAAATTGTTGTGTTTTGAAAATAATAGTAATCTCTTCCCTACAGTCATTAAAACATAGAGAGTTAAAAATCCAAATGTTAAATATCTCTGAATATTATATGAATTATGAATTATCATTTGAATGAGCAAATTCTTAATTATTACTAAGGGGAATGTAGGTAGAGAATATACTAAACATGGGCCAAAGTGTTCCTTTTTTTTTCCTTTTTGTTTTTGTATATGTCAAATTTGTGTGGAACACAAACAGCTGAATTTTACTTTATAAGGCGAATAGAACCATATTATAGTGAGCAAATGTCTTGGAATTCTGCCCACAAGAAACTCTTACATTATACATGCTTAGGTTTTACGTTCCCTTGGATCTATGTGTTGGGTTGCACCACAAACTGTGTTAATACCTATTTTTGATTCATTTACAATTTGAACACAAATGCTGCATAAGCCATTAAAAACATTTCTCTGAAAAGAATAGTTTGGCCAAGAAATTTAATTTATCCCTTAAATGATCAGTATTGCCTTAAGTAACATACATTATTAAGTTAGGCTTCTGATGAATGATGTAAGGCGTGGGAAGCACATGCATTAGTATTATTTGTATTTTGTGGTATAATTAATCAATTTTACTCTTTATTGGCTTTTTGAGGTTATCAGGGTAATGGCGGGTAAATTGCTAAATGCTTAACTTTCAGCTTTCTGTCTACATAGTATTGGCATTAAGTAAGACCATGACTGCCTCGTTATTCAACAAATATCTACTGAACAGCAGACATCTGAAGCACCTAAAAGAGGTTCTAAAGAATAAGCGAGACAGTAATCATGCCCTTACTGAGTTTATATATTTTAAAAGGCAGGTAAGCAATAAATACAATACATAAGAAAATGATATACATGTAAAATGATAAACTATAAGGAAGAAAAAAAGGGTCGATGGTGAAAGTCAGTTCTTTTCTGTATTTCCCAACTCAATTTTCAAGAAAACATTTGAACATCTGTTGCAGATAGTGCATGATAGCACTAGAAATATATGTACTAGGTCATGGGATACTCTTATTCCACCACACATTTTTTGGTCTACACTAGGCTTTCAATCATTCACAGGGGTAAAGCTGAGGAATGGGAGGATATTGTGTATATTATGATTTTAATGTGTCTATCCTATATCACAATACTTCATTTTAAAATACAGTGAGAAAACATTGAATTGTTAAAGTCAGAAATCATTTCTGTTGACCATATTTAAGTATGTTATTTTGTTTTGTGTGTCAGCTAAGAAGTCATCATAGAGCGATTTCTGTTCTTTCCCTTAGAGGTTGTGAGGAAAATTAGAGGCAGATGGTTAAATATCTGTAATTTCATAGTGACTTGAGAGTTTGCATCTAAAATTAAAGGGTTCATTTTGTAAGACTCAGCACTAGGTAAACATGATGTTTTTTGTGTGAGTTAAACAATGTTATATTATGAGAAATATACTATGCTTCGGTGTAGGTATTTTGAGCCCACTGTAAAGCTTTGGTGTTAGAATTCCATTTAGAAGCACCTTTGCCCACTAGACTTAAACCTCCTGCCAATCAGAGCTGGGTGCACTGTTCTCTACAGATATTTCATAGTACACAGCGCACAGAGGAATTTAATACAGTTGAAAGAAGAGCTAAATGCTCCAAACAAGACATCATCAGCTGAGAATAAAACATGTTTTGTTAAATAGAAAAAATTGTTAACAGCACTTCAAGAAAACCCAAAATTCAGTTGGTTGTTGCTAAGTTACTGAACCCAGAAGAGTCAGAAAGATAATAATGAGAGATTAGATTCATTTTGCTATTTATATAATATCATATTTTTTCACTGAGCCTGTTCATAGTTGCTTGTTTAAGGATATAATAATGACTCCTAAGTATTTGTTCTCGATTGTATAGTCTCATAAAAGCTTTAGAAACAAGTATGTGTTTATCATGCTTAACTACATATTATAATGATGATAGTGGATTGACATATTAATTGTATTTAAACTATTCAGTAATTTAAAATCTAAAGCCTATTTTATTTAAAAAAATAGTCATTAGGATATCAAAGCATAGCTTTTCAATTTTCTTTCTTACAGGAAAAACCTATGTGCTTTAGAATCTTACAATGATTTGGGTTCTTTGTGATTTTTCAGCTGTTTAAATTAGTCATTCATACTCCAGTTATTATCATTCTGTATAAAACATTGGCACATGGCTGGCCAGACACAGACATTGGACTCTGCCTTAGAGTAAGGTGTAGAGACTATGGAGATACAGAAAAACACAAGTACGTGTTGTGAAGAAAGCTCACCATTGCATTCATTAGTGAACATTTTTTTAATGATTTAATGTTGCTTCAACTTTTGGCTAAAGATTAAACTGCTGTCCTATTTTTTCAGGAAACATTAAAAATAGGAGGCAAGAGGACCAGGTTGATAGTTCAGTCAGGAAAAGGTTTGATGAACAAGCATAAGAAAAGAGTTTAGGTACTGAATTGAAGAGCTAGGTTTGCAAACATGGTCCAGAGTGAATGTTGAGCATGTGGCAGAGGTCAGGAGGGGAGCAGGGTAGGAGAATTCAAGGAGCTGGCTGGACAGCCCTTCTAACTGAATCAGTAACATTCATAAGATACCCTGTCTCAAAATATAAGACAAGGAATGACTGAAGAAGACACTGATTCAGACCTCTGGTTATTATATGGATTGTATGCATCCAGATGCACACTGCATACACACATACAAACATCTTCACATAAACATTTAAGTGTGTCCATTGTAGAAAAGAAAACCCATACAGAAAAGAAAGGAAGCATTTAAAGTAAGGGAAATATCATATTTTTACCTTAAAGATATTGTGATATATATTTCCCAAATTTTCATTCTTAAGCTATATTTTCTTCATCAAATAATCATTTTCAAATTTTATTTTTCTATTAGGAATATATATTATAATAATTATGATTCTTATTTTTGTGAAAACATTACATAAAAATATGTGTTTTAAGTGTGATTTTACTTTTCCCAGGAAAAACAAATTGTATCACATATTATATTTTTAACCTAAGAGGAGATATTTTAAATGCCAGGAAGGTCATCATAAATGAAGCAGACAAATGTATAAATAATATAATTTTAAAATGTTATAAAATATTGTTTTCCCGAATTATCTCCTACCCTGGTTTTCCATCCAGCCACAGATTCTACTTAAAATAATTATAGGAACTGCACTAATTATGTATGAGTCAAGGCAGTGAAGAATTGAGGCACAATATTTTGCTAGATATCACATTAAAATTCCTAAATGGTTCCTGGGTACTGTTTTCTAAATCAGATAGCTGAGAAGGAATGAGAGTTAGGGTTGCATAAACTTTAGAGGTGAGGATGAAATAAACCAATAAAGTAGAGAAATTTTAGCAGAACTGTAAAATGGTTCAGTGAAGGGTTATTGCTAGGTAGAGAGTAATATGAACCTTCATGCTGAATGAGTTAGAGTACACAGACTTAGTGAGAGTACCCCAGATATGAATTGAAATCAGAGATACTGAAGAATAATAGGCAACTCTGCATGAAGATAGACTTAGCCACCAAACCCATCACTTATCTTGCCATTGTGTGGCAGTTTCTGCTATACACAAGTTTTGCATTATTAGATCTCCATCTTCCACTTCCATATTAATATAACTACTTAGTATCCAAGACTGCCCAATAAATACCACATAATGACCAGTGATATTCTTAAACTACTAAATTATTTTCTTAATATTCTTTTTGATAAAGTCTTTAAAAAGAGCCTATTGATGTCACACTAATATCACAGAGGAAATATTTTTGATCTGAAAAGAATATTTAAGGTTCCACTTTATCTTCACAGTGAGCTGAAGATAGTGAAGTATTCTATTAGGAATTACTTCACATTACATTGTGAGATGTTCAATAGGATCTGCAAATGAGATAAAAATCATTCTAAGGTGAAATATTATTATGTGTTATTTATAATGCAGACAAAGGAAATATGTGTTTTGTATGATACCTTGAACTCAACTTTCAAGGTGTTCTTATCCCCCGATGACACACAAGGAAATAGTGGAAGCCATTTGGAAATCTATTTCCTTGTCCTTCATGCCTTGTGCCTCATAGCCATGGAACTCTAAATGATCACCACCTATAAACCCCTCGAAACACCTCCCCACATTTTTTGTAAATACTACTAATTTCTTTTAGGGCTGTACTTATTTTTTAAGTTGAGAATAATTCTGCTATTTTATTAAATTATTTTGTTAATTTACATTCCAAATCCCCATTTCTTCATCCCACTCCACCTTACCATTTCCTCTGAGAGGGTACTCCCCCACGTGCCCACTTATCCTCACCTTACCCCATCAGCATCCTCCTTCCCTGGGACATTGAGTTTCTACAGGATTAGGTTCATCTTTTCCTACTGAGACCAGACAAGGAGATCATCTGGTATGTATGTGTCAGGGCAACACAGACGAGCCTATGTATGTTTTTTGGTTGATGGCTTAACCTCTGGGAGCTCTGAGTGGTCCAGATTAGTTGATACTGTTGTTCTTCCTAAGCCGTTGCTGTTCCCTTAAACTCCTTCAATCCTTGCCCTAATTGTTCCATATGGTCACTGATCTCAGTCCAATGGTGGACCATATCTGCTTCTTTCTTACTCAGGTGCTGATTAAGCTTTTCAGAGGACAGTCATGCTAGGCTTCTGTCCTCACGCACAACATGGCATCTTCAATAGTGTTGGGGTTTGGTGTCTGCACATGGGATGGATTCCAAGTTGGGCCAGTTACTAGATGGACTTTCCTTCAGTCTCTGATCCATTTTTGTCCCTACATTTCCTTTAGGCAGAAACAATAAGATTATTCTTTTTCCTAAATCCTATTGGCAAATAGGAGTAACTTTTTAATTTTTACAATTTGGACATTGTACTTTGTATATATCTTTATTAAAGAATGTGTTTTTTCCAGTGATAAATTATCTGGATAATATTTTCCTCATGACAGGAGATAATGTTGCTTCATTTTTTATATTTTTAACACCTGGTCTGTCACATGTGCATAATCATAAAGTAATTCTTGAATTTCAATTTGATGAATAATAATGAATAGACAAATAAAACAACTCTACCTAAATAGCCATGCATATATTTAGGGTGGAACATGAAAAATAAAGTTTTTAAGTAAAATTAAAATAATATTATTTATATTTTCTTGTACTATTTAGAAATATTAATGCAATTAAGCTGTCAGAGAACAGATAGCATTATTCTAGAATTCTTGTAAGTACTTCAAACAATTACAATGAAAAATGTAATTATTTCTATTAACAATTTAAGTCTAGGACAATTGTTTTAGAGTAGACACTTACTGGCTACATATGAAAAATATACAGGTGATGATAAGAAGTCTACTCTCACTGTCTGTTCTCCTTCCCCAAAGCCTTTTCAGAGAATTAAGCATCACTTCTGTGATAGTTTGTATATGCTTGGCCCAGGCAGTAGCATTAGCAGAATGTGTGGCCTTGTTGGAGGAATTGTGTCATTGTGGGTGAGGGATTTAAGACCTTCACCCTAACTGCCTGGAAGCCAGTCTTCTCCTAGCAGCCTTCAAATGAAATTGTACTACTCTCAGCTCTGCCTTCACCATGCCTGCCCGGATGCTGTCATGCTCCTTCCTTGATGGTACTGGACTGAACCTATGAATCTGTATGCCAGCCCAATTAAATGCTATCTACAAATTGCCTTGGTAATGGTGTCTGTTGAGAGCCATAAAATCCTAACTAAGGCAACATCCTTCTACGCAGTCTATCTTAATCCCTTCTTCCTTCATCCCTTCATTCTTCATCCCGGCCGTTCAGAAGAATTGTATTAAATGTTGTTATTATTTTTATTTTTTGAATTGTTAAACAATCAACATTCTAATTGACATAAATGTTTACTTAAAACTTTATTTATCTAATAACGAGCAGCTAAACTCTTAGTTTGAAATTTTAATTTAATATACAACATTCTATAATAAATAAATTAATTATACTCTTTATCATCTACTCACTTTACATTGATGTAAACTAGGAGAAAGGTTTTCCATTAATCAGAAAAATTTGATTTTTTAACTCTCGGAATACCCCTCTGTCTTTGCTCTCACATTTTTCTGACAAGAAAATTCAAGGTAACTTGAGACTGCGGTACATAGGGAAGCAGGCTACCCGGGCCTGATCTGGGGCACAAGTCCCTTCCGCTCGACTCGAGACTCGAGCCCCGGGCTACCTTGCCAGCAGAGTCTTGCCCAACACCCGCAAGGGTCCACACGGGACTCCCCACGGGACCCTAAGACCTCTGGTGAGTGGATCACAGTGCCTGCCCCAATCCAATCGCGTGGAACTTGAGACTGCGGTACATAGGGAAGCAGGCTACCCGGGCTTGATCTGGGGCACAAACCCCTTCCACTCCACTCGAGCCCCGGCTACCTTGCCAGCTGAGTCGCCTGACACCCGCAAGGGCTCACACAGGATTCCACACGTGATCCTAAGACCTCTAGTGAGTGGAACACAACTTCTGCCAGGAGTCTGGTTCGAACACCAGATATCTGGGTACCTGCCTTGCAAGAAGAGAGCTTGCCTGCAGAGAATACTCTGCCCACTGAAACTAAGGAGAGTGCTACCCTCCAGGTCTGCTCATAGAGGCTAACAGAGTCACCTGAAGAACAAGCTCTTAACAGTGACAACTAAAACAGCTAGCTTCAGAGATTACCAGATGGCGAAAGGCAAACGTAAGAATCCTACTAACAGAAATCAAGACCACTCACCATCATCAGAACGCAGCACTCCCACCCCACCTAGTCCTGGGCACCCCAACACAACCGAAAATCTAGACCCAGATTTAAAAACATTTCTCATGATGATGATAGAGGACATCAAGAAGGACTTTCATAAGTCACTTAAAGATTTACAGGAGAGCACTGCTAAAGAGTTACAGGCTCTTAAAGAAAAGCAGGAAAACACAGCCAAACAGATGATGGAAATGAACAAAACCATACTAGAACTAAAAGGGGAAGTAGACACAATAAAGAAAACCCAAAGCGAGGCAACGCTGGAGATAGAAACCCTAGGAAAGAGATCTGGAACCATAGATGCGAGCATCAGCAACAGAATACAAGAAATGGAAGAGAGAATCTCAGGTGCAGAAGATTCCATAGAGAACATCGACACAACAGTCAAAGAAAATACAAAATGCAAAAGGATCCTAACTCAAAACATCCAGGTAATCCAGGACACAATGAGAAGACCAAACCTACGGATAATAGGAATTGATGAGAATGAAGATTTTCAACTTAAAGGGCCAGCTAATATCTTCAACAAAATAATAGAAGAAAACTTCCCAAACATAAAAAAAGAGATGCCCATGATCATACAAGAAGCATACAGAACTCCAAATAGACTGGACCAGAAAAGAAATTCCTCCCGACACATAATAATCAGAACAACAAATGCACTAAATAAAGATAGAATATTAAAAGCAGTAAGGGAGAAAGGTCAAGTAACATATAAAGGAAGGCCTATCAGAATTACACCAGACTTTTCACCAGAGACTATGAAAGCCAGAAGAGCCTGGACAGATGTTATACAGACACTAAGAGAACACAAATGCCAGCCCAGGCTACTATACCCGGCCAAACTCTCAATTACCATAGATGGAGAAACCAAAGTATTCCACGACAAAACCAAGTTCACACAATATCTTTCCACGAATCCAGCCCTTCAAAGGATAATAACAGAAAAGAAGCAATACAAGGACGGAAATCACGCCCTAGAACAACCAAGAAAGTAATCATTCAACAAACCAAAAAGAAGACAGCCACAAGAACAGAATGCCAACTCTAACAACAAAAATAAAAGGGAGCAACAATTACTTTTCCTTAATATCTCTTAATATCAATGGACTCAATTCCCCAATAAAAAGACATAGACTAACAGACTGGCTACACAAACAGGACCCAACATTCTGCTGCTTACAGGAAACCCATCTCAGGGAAAAAGACAGACACTACCTCAGAGTGAAAGGCTGGAAAACAATTTTCCAAGCAAATGGACTGAAGAAACAAGCTGGAGTAGCCATTTTAATATCGGATAAAATCGACTTCCAACCCAAAGTTATCAAAAAAGACAAGGAGGGACACTTCATACTCATCAAAGGTAAAATCCTCCAAGAGGAACTCTCAATTCTGAATATCTACGCACCAAATGCAAGGGCAGCCACATTCATTAGAGACACTTTAGTAAAGCTCAAAGCATACATTGCACCTCACACAATAATAGTGGGAGACTTCAACACACCACTTTCTTCAAAGGACAGATCGTGGAAACAGAAACTAAACAGGGACACAGTGAAACTAACAGAAGTTATGAAACAAATGGACCTGACAGATATCTACAGAACATTTTATCCTAAAACAAAAGGATATACCTTCTTCTCAGCACCTCACGGGACCTTCTCCAAAATTGACCATATAATTGGTCACAAAACAGGCCTCAATAGATACAAAAATATTGAAATTGTCCCATGTATCCTATCAGACCACCATGGCCTAAGACTGATCTTCAATAACAACATAAATAATGGAAAGCCAACATTCACGTGGAAACTGAATAACACTCTTCTCAATGATACCTTGGTCAAGGAAGGAATAAAGAAAGAAATTAAAGACTTTTTAGAGTTTAATGAAAATGAAGCCACAACGTACCCAAACCTATGGGACACAATGAAAGCATTTCTAAGAGGGAAACTCATAGCGCTGAGTGCCTCCAAGAAGAAACGGGAGACAGCACATACTAGCAGCTTGACAACACATCTAAAAGCCCTAGAAAAAAAGGAAGCAAATTCACCCAAGAGGAGTAGACGGCAGGAAATAATCAAACTCAGGGGTGAAATCAACCAAGTGGAAACAAGAAGAACTATTCAAAGAATTAACCAAACGAGGAGTTGGTTCTTTGAGAAAATCAACAAGATAGATAAACCCTTAGCTAGACTCACTAAAGGGCACAGGGACAAAATCCTAATTAACAAAATCAGAAATGAAAAGGGAGACATAACAACAGATCCTGAAGAAATCCAAAACACCATCAGATCCTTCTACAAAAGGCTATACTCAACAAAACTGGAAAACCTGGACGAAATGGACAAATTTCTGGACAGATACCAGGTACCAAAGTTGAATCAGGATCAAGTTGACCATCTAAACAGTCCCATATCACCTAAAGAAATAGAAGCAGTTATTAATAGTCTCCCAACCAAAAAAAGCCCAAGACCAGATGGGTTTAGTGCAGAGTTCTATCAGACCTTCAAAGAAGATCTAATTCCAATTCTGCACAAACTATTTCACAAAATAGAAGTAGAAGGTACTCTACCCAACTCATTTTATGAAGCCACTATTACTCTGATACCTAAACCACAGAAAGATCCAACAAAGATAGAGAACTTCAGACCAATTTCTCTTATGAATATCGATGCAAAAATCCTCACTAAAATTCTCGCTAACCGAATCCAAGAACACATTAAAGCAATCATCCAACCTGACCAAGTAGGTTTTATTCCAGGGATGCAGGGATGGTTTAATATATGAAAATCCATCAATGTAATCCATTATATAAACAAACTCAAAGACAAAAACCACATGATCATCTCGTTAGATGCAGAAAAAGCATTTGACAAGATCCAACACCCATTCATGATGAAAGTTTTGGAAAGATCAGGAATTCAAGGCCCATACCTAAACATGATAAAAGCAATCTACAGCAAACCAGTAGCCAACATCAAAGTAAATGGAGAGAAGCTGGAAGCAATCCCACTAAAATCAGGGACTAGACAAGGCTGCCCACTTTCTCCCTACCTTTTCAACATAGTACTTGAAGTATTAGCCAGAGCAATTCGACAACAAAAGGAGATCAAGGGGATACAAATTGGAAAAGAGGAAGTCAAAATATCACTTTTTGCAGATGATATGATAGTATATATAAGTGACCCTAAAAATTCTACCAGAGAACTCCTAAACCTGATAAACAGCTTCGGTGAAGTAGCTGGATATAAAATAAACTCAAACAAGTCAATGGCCTTTCTCTATACAAAGAATAAACAGGCTGAGAAAGAAATTAGGGAAACAACACCCTTCTCAATAGTCACAAATAATATAAAATATCTTGGCGTGACTCTAACTAAGGAGGTGAAAGATCTGTATGATAAAAACTTCAAATCTCTGAAGAAAGAAATTAAAGAAGATCTCAGAAGATGGAAAGATCTCCCATGCTCATGGATTGGCAGGATCAACATTGTAAAAATGGCTATCTTGCCAAAAGCAATCTACAGATTCAATGCAATCCCCATCAAAATTCCAACTCAATTCTTCAACGAATTGGAAGGAGCAATTTGCAAATTTGTCTGGAATAACAAAAAACCTAGGATAGCAAAAAGTCTTCTCAAGGATAAAAGAACTTCTGGCGGAATCACCATGCCAGACCTAAAGCTTTACTACAGAGCAATTGTGATAAAAACTGCATGGTACTGGTATAGAGACAGACAAGTAGACCAATGGAATAGAATTGAAGATCCAGAAATGAACCCACACACCTATGGTCACTTGATCTTCGACAAGGGAGCTAAAACCATCCAGTGGAAGAAAGACAGCATTTTCAACAATTGGTGCTGGCACAACTGGTTGTTATCGTGTAGAAGAATGCGAATCGATCCATACTTATCTCCTTGTACTAAGGTCAAATCTAAGTGGATCAAGGAACTTCACATAAAACCAGAGACACTGAAACTTATAGAGGAGAAAGTGGGGAAAAGCCTTGAAGATATGGGCACAGGGGAAAAATTCCTGAACAGAACAGCAATGGCTTGTGCTGTAAGATCGAGAATCGACAAATGGGACCTAATGAAACTCCAAAGTTTCTGCAAGGCAAAAGACACCGTCAATAAGACAAAAAGACCACCAACAGATTGGGAAAGGATCTTTACCTATCCTAAATCAGATAGGGGACTAATATCCAACATATATAAAGAACTCAAGAAGGTGGACTTCAGAAAATCAAATAACCCCATTAAAAAATGGGGCTCAGAACTGAACAAAGAATTCTCACCTGAGGAATACCGAATGGCAGAGAAGCACTTGAAAAAATGTTCAACATCCTTAATCATCAGGGAAATGCAAATCAAAACAACCCTGAGATTCCACCTCACACCAGTCAGAATGGCTAAGATCAAAAATTCAGGTGACAGCAGATGCTGGCGAGGATGTGGAGAAAGAGGAACACTCCTCCATTGTTGGTGGGAGTGCAGGCTTGTACAACCACTCTGGAAATCAGTCTGGCGGTTCCTCAGAAAACTGGACATAGTACTACCGGAGGATCCAGCAATACCTCTCCTGGGCATATATCCAGAAGATGCCCCAACAGGTAAGAAGGACACATGCTCCACTATGTTCATAGCAGCCTTATTTATAATAGCCAGAAGCTGGAAAGAACCTAGATGCCCCTCAACAGAGGAATGGATACAGAAAATGTGGTACATCTACACAATGGAGTACTACTCAGCTATTAAAAAGAATGAATTTATGAAATTCCTAGCCAAATGGATGGACCTGGAGGGCATCATCCTGAGTGAGGTAACACATTCACAAAGAAACTCACACAATATGTATTCACTGATAAGTGGATATTAGCCCCAAACCTAGGATACCCAAGATATAAGATATAATTTGCTAAACACATGAAACTCAAGGAGAATGAAGACTGAAGTGTGGACACTATGCCCCTCCTTAGATTTGGGAACAAAACACCCATGGAAGGAGTTACAGAGACGGAGTTTGGAGCTGAGATGAAAGGATGGACCATGTAGAGACTGCCATAGCCAGGGATCCACCCCATAATCAGCATCCAAACGCTGACACCATTGCATACACTAGCAAGATTTTATTGAAAGGACGCAGATGTAGCTGTCTCTTGTGAGACTATGCCGGGGCCCAGCAAACACAGAAGTGGATGCTCACAGTCAGCTAATGGATGGATCATAGGGCTCCCAATGGAGGAGCTAGAGAAAGTAGCCAAGGAGCTAAAGGGATCTGCAACCCTATAGGTGGAACAACATTATGAGCTAACCAGTACCCCGGAGCTCTTGACTCTAGCTGCATATATATCAAAAGATGGCCTAGTCGGCCATCACTGGAAAGAGAGGCCCATTGGACTTGCAAACTTTATTTGCCCCAGTACAGGGGAATACCAGGGCCAAAAAGGGGGAGTGGGTGGGCAGGGGAGTGGGGGTGGGTGGATATGGGGGACTTTTGGTATAGCATTGGAAATGTAAATGAGTTAAATACCTAATAAAAAATGGAAAAAAAAGAAAGAAAAAAAAAGGTGTT
Organism: Mus musculus; assembly: GCF_000001635.26. Taxonomy (NCBI): domain Eukaryota; kingdom Metazoa; phylum Chordata; class Mammalia; order Rodentia; family Muridae; genus Mus; species Mus musculus. The sequence continues at coordinate 2,946,177 of NT_187020.1, read as the reverse complement.
TATAATAATTACAGAGGTTTTTATAGTTACTCATAGGGGGAAAGAATATAGGAATAATCCTCATGTCTACATTCCTTAAAGGTACGCAGACCTGCAAAGCAACTTTCGCATTGACATAAGAAATGTGATCTCTTGTTTGTCACTTACACTTGTATATATACAGTTCTGATAATATTTCCTCCCAGGCCACTTTCTGCATTTACTGTTTGGGACATCATAGACAAACTTTTTGAGTCTTTGTTTCAGACCCTATTTAAATGTAAGTTAACTTAGCTCCCTAAGCTAGTTTTTCATGCACAAATATGGTTATAATAACAATATCCTACCAGTGGGCTAGTCATATGGATTAAATTTAACTGATGTACATAAACCCTGAACAGATGAACCTGTATGTCTAGAATAGTGGAGATTGAGGTATCAACTTCCAGTTGGTTAGAGTATAAAGAATTTGACAAATAAAAGGAGCTAGGTATGATTTTTTAAAAAAAGTACACACAGTAGAAGAAATCTGATTCCACAAAACTTAATTCTGGACTCCACCATATACAACAGAAACAGCAAACAAAAACAGCTTACAGTTTCATTGTCCCATCTTGCCCATCTTGAGGCTCTCTATCATATTGAAACTTGCTCTTCTCTGGGTAATTGAAAGTGATTCTCCATCATGTGTCCTTGAGGAAGAAAGAATAAAGAGTGAACTCCATAGACTTTAAAGACAATATCAAAGAATGCCACCACTTGCTTCTTGACAATATCATATCAGTCAGGATTTAACTGCAAGAAATATTGGGAAATAAAGTCTTCAGTTTTAAATGTATGTTTAACAAAGACTAATTATTTATTATGTTCAAGAACAAAGCAAACAGCCTTCTGGGTGGTAGCATTGCCTGTAACAGGCTTGGAAGGCAAAGGTGGTGTTTTGATATCTGCCCTAACGTCTTACTAGAAGTAGGGGCTGACAATGTTTGGACTTTGATATGTGCCACTTGCTTCAGTGGAGGAATAATTCACTGATTTTAAGTGCCGCAAAGAGAAGTTCAGTAAAGGTACTCTAATTGCCTGTCTCCTTCATGGCACCATCAGAAAATGCCCTGTCTCATTGAGGTCTCAAACTCTAGGAATTTCTTACATCTCCCCAGTTACGGTGTTTATTCACACTGTGCACATTCAGAGTCTTGTTTTTTCCTTGTACCAGTTCAGTTTCAAGACTCATTATTTATATCAGGTAGATACTAAGCAGCCCATCGCCCTCATGTTTGTTTAAGAGAAATGATCAGTCATGAGCATCCCCGTGAAACTCCCTAAGAAAGGACATTTCGAAGCAAGATCCAGACACAATAACCAAACAAGGGAAGCACATTCTCACATTAAAACAATCCACAGCTATGCAGGCAGCTTGGGGGTGATTAGTTAGATGGAAGACAGCCAGGACTTTGAGGCAAACATTTTAGTTTCTTGAAAAGTGCTTTGGGATTCTAATGGCCACTTAGGATCAAGCCTGGAGTATAGAGTAACAGTGAGGAAACAGTACCTCTGGGAGCATGACATTTCCAGATCTGTTACTTGATAACTACTGGAAACTAATCCCCACAGACCACAGAGTAGATGCTAAGTGCTGAATCACAATGTATGTATGTTATGTATGTGTATTTTTGTTTACATGTATATGTATACATACTAAATATATAATGTATAAATATACAATATATGATGTGTAATGCAAAATATGTATATAAAATACATATACTGTGAATACACATTTGTATAATAATGCACTAATATAACTACTATGACTTGTTTATATGTCATTCATATATATATATATATATATATATATATATATATATATACACACACATATATATGATCACATTTTAGTGATTTGCTTAGGAGAGCTGTCCAGTTTTTCTGGATAACAGTGCTGGTAATTTTGGCCATTACTAATTAACTAATTTAACATGTAATCAATTGTTTTATTTAAAATTCGTGAGAAATATAATATTTTTAATATCACAAACATTCTAAAATTTTTTTAAAAATCTATTAAACTTGTTGGGATTCTGCTGTTTGCCAATATTTGTGCATTAGTAAGTCCCATAAGGACATCTCTCTATATAAGTGAAGTACTTATGGACAATGAATAAAATCACATATAATGTATCAGTTTTTTATACTCTACAAAATACAATGAGTAAAGTGAATTAACTATTTTTGTTATAATTTGACACAATAATGAAATTTTTGAAAATAGAAGTCTGAAGGTACAGAATTCCTAAAGGAGAAAAATTTTCCTTTTTCAAAAATTTCTACCTAGTTTTTGACAATGTTTAGGGATTTGAAATGTTACTTTGAACCTTATTCTCTTGAGAATAAGCAAACTATTGAATTTTCTGGAAAATAAGAAAATATCACATCTGAGAAAAGTCAAATATTTTTCTTCCTGTAGTAAACTCATTGTTATATATACACATACATACATATATGATGAGTTATAAAAATACTGTAGTATATAAGTAAAACACTTCATATCTTTATAACTTTTATATCAGTCCAATAAGCCTACAGTCTCTCTCCTATCATCCTCACACATTGCCACTCTCCTATCATCCTCACACATTGCCACAGTAATTTGATAAGCCATACTTTTTAAAAACAAACAACATTTATTGTTTAGAAGCATGCCAGCTTTGACATGGGCATTTCCACTTGTCAAAACTATCCACATAATGATAATCTGAATTCTCTACTTATTTCCAATGAGTAAAGTTTCCAAACCCTTCCCTTGTTTGAAGCCTAATGAGAGGGAAAGTGGCATTGTGTATGATTCACATGCCTGACTCTGCTCTGGAGATCAGATGTGTATCCAGCAACCTGGGGTGTGTTCATCAGGGTTTGCAGCTTGATATTCAAGTACATAGTCCTGTAATTAGTGGAAGTGGTGCCAGAGGAACACTGAGCTAGGCTTAGAGACTGTCATCCTACAGGGGAATAAAATGTGATGGCTTTTCTGAGGCACTTTTACTTTAGTTTCTTTATTCCGCACTTCATAAATTGAGTGGAGATGTGTGATTGGCCAGGTGAGTGAGTTTCCATCTGATTTGAGATTTTTTTCATGGAACACGAGATGACTGTGTTTCCCCAGTCTGTTTATTAACTGCTTCTTTCTGGCAACTAGCTTGCTCTGTGTCATTGAAATCGAGTCAGTTACTTAGCAAGACTCTACCTGCACCTCGCTTGTCTTTGCAAGTTAAACATTATTGATTTAAGTTTTTCAGCTCCATGTCTCTATATTATCACACTTATTTCTGTGTAATTACCTATGGGTTTGAAGATTTAATTTTCTTGCTTTCACTTCAATATTCTGAGTGAAGTGTAACTTTGTTACTTGGAATATTGTAGCATATATGTGTGGGACATACACACAGGACTCACTCTTATCAGTGGCTCTGATTTCAGGAAGATCATCTTATTTCTTGTCTTGTAGCAAACTACATACTTTCTCTTATCAGGAAAGGGAAGGTCCGTGCGAACAAATTCACAGTGATAAACAGCTTGTTCCTTCCCATTGCTGTCTTAAACATGAGTGCCTAAGAATTTAAAAGTATGTTCACATTTGTATTTAAGTTTTGTGCTCTAATTTTCTTCTGCTTATGTGCTTAGATATTCATGAAATTGTACTTAAGTTTTTTTTTCCCTTTAATTTCAAAGTTTATCAAAACCAAACCAAACCAAACAGGTTTTTAACCAAAACCAAATCATAGAAACATACACACAGATTTTCAATTTAATCTAGAGACTGCCATATCCAGGGATCCATCCCATAATCAGCTTCCAAACGCTGACACTATTGCATACACTTGCAAGATTTTGCTGAAAGGACCCAGATATAGCTGTCTCTTGTGAGACTATGCCGGGGCCTAGCAAACACAGAAGTGGATGCTCACAGTCAGCTATTGGATAGATCACAGTGCCCCCATTGGAGGAGCTAGGGAAAGTACCCAAGGAGCTAAAGGGATCTGCAACCCTATAGGTGAAACAACAATATGAACTACCCAGTACCCACCAGAGCTCTTGTCTCTAGCTGCATATGTATCAGAAGATGGCCTAGTCGGCCATCAGTGGAAGAGAGGCCCATTGGTCGTGCAAACTTTATCTGTCTTAGTACAGGGGAACGCCAGGGCCAAGAAGTGGGAGTGGGTGGGTGGGGAGTGGGTGGGGGACTTTTGGGATAGCATTGGAAATGTAAATGAAATAAATACCTAATAAAAATAAATAAATAAATAAATAAATAAAAACATAGAAGTGAATATTTTCCAGTTTAAAATTACCAGGTGAGTCTCATATGCATTTTTAATTTGTAAATGTCTGTGGCATTTGGAGCCTTCCCATGTCATCATGGAAGGACACCTTGTAGGACTAGGTTCTCTCTTTCTCCCTCTTGGGATCTGGGATTGAACACAAATCACAAGGCTTGGAAGCAAGCTTCTTTATCCTTGTTGGCCCATCATTCATCTTTTTTTTTCAGGGCTCTAGAATGCCAGAAGTCATTAACTTGTTTTATGCTTCATCTTTTTTCTCACAGCTGCTGTTTGAATCTCTGAATCTTTGTTTAGTTTTGGGTATCAGACACTGAGGTTCCCTGAGATGGCAGGCTGGTTTGGCAATGGTTAATGGAGCTTTGTTGTAGCATGGGATTTAATATTTTAAAACCTATTTATAATTTTGGCAGAGTGCTTAGCATATGTATATACCACATTTAAATAATTAAGTGCATTAGGGCTAAACACTTTTCAAGTTTCCAATAATTTGCATTCGTATAAAATACTCCAATGAATATGAATTTATATGACTCTTTTCTCCCAATTTTCTGGTTAAGTAGTAGCTGCTGATTTTGTATTGGTTCTGCCTTTGGTGAATTCGTTTTGAGACTTTAAACAGTTATAATATTATTTATAGTAAATAAATTTGATCAAATCTGTTGAAATAATCTACTGTTAATATATCTTAAAGGAATTAAATAGGTTCAGTTCATTGTCTTATCATTCTTAAAATCTGCAAATCATGGACTTGGTACAGGGATGGTGATTATAAATGTCACAAAGAGTGGATTTTAAATAAAAACTCATTAAAAATGTTGACTCAATCACAATCACCCTCCAAGTTTAAGGACAAATGGGATAAGGAGAGAATGCAGACTGATTGTGAATATAGCCAATGCTCTGTTCACATTGGAAGGGGCTTTTGCATTCTTCCATGCATATTACGATGAATGCAGATACTGTGTGCATTGGAAGGAACTTTGCGTTCTTCAGGTTGACACAAGTGCAAATTGGGGTAGAACTAGGCCAGCGAGGATTCCATTCTTCTTATTGATTTTCAAGTTTACTGGCTTCAGAATTCTTTTTTAAGGCATTTTTTATCAGATATTTTCTTCATTTACATTTTAAATGCTATCCCCAAAGCCCTCTATACCCTCTCCCCCACCTTGCTCCCCAACCCACCCAATCCTGCTTCCTGGCCCTGGCATTCCTCTGTACTGGGGCATATGATCTTCGCAAGACCAAGGTCCTCTCTTCCCATTGATGGCCAACTAGGCCATCTTATGCTACATATGCAGCTAGAGTCAAGAGCTCAGGGGTACTGGTTAGTTCATATTGTTGTTCCTCCTACAGGGTTGCAGACCCCTTTAGCTCCTTTGGTACTTTCTCTAGCTCCTTCAATAGGGGCCCTGTGTTCCATCCATTAGATGACTGTGAGCATCCACTTCTGTATTTGCCACTTCTGTATTTGCCAGGCTTCAGAATTCTTAAAGCCACACAGAGCTACAATTCCAGACCCTGCCACTGTGTGTTAGCAGCATGCAGCCTGAACTTTGTAGACCCACTGTACATGCCAGTGCTGTATACTTTGTTCAGGCTCACACTGTGTACACAGCTGAAACATTCAACAAAATTGTAAATCTATTGTGAACAGCACAGAAAGAAACATTTTTAGATATGGAAAGTTTACTCTTCAAAATGTTTCATTTACTTTTGGGGGAGTGGGGTTACCAATTTGTGAAGAGTTAAATAAAGAAAATGGAATAGTATTTCAGCTAATGTCCTCCCTGCTGAGTTCTGGGAGCCTCTTAACTTTCCTGGCATCTGGGACTTTCTCTTGGTGACCCCAGTTCCCCATCCCCCATTGCTACATACCTCTGTTCAATTTCCTGAACCTCTGTACATCTCCTCCCACACCTAATCCTGTCCCCCTTTTCCTATCCACCTCCTCTCTTCCTCCCATGTCCCTCCCACCCTCTACCTCCCTTGATTATTTTGCTCCCCCTTCTAAGTAGGACTGAGGCATCGACACTTTGGTCTTCCTTCTTCTTGACCTTCATATGGTCTGTAAGTTATATCATAGGTATTCTGAGATTTTTCCTAGTATCCACTAATCAGTAGTACCCATGTGTGTTCTTTTGTGACTGTGTTACCTCATTCAGGATGATATTTTCTACTTCCATCTGTTTGCTTACAAATTTCATGAAATCATTGTTTTTAATGGCTGAGTTGCACTCCGTTGTGTAAATATACCACATTTTCTGTATCCATTTCTCTGTTGAAGGACAAAGGCCTGCACATGAATATGTACATCAACAGTCAGGTTATGGATAAGGACTCTTCACTGCACTTATATACTCATTATTGATAAACTGTGTTAAATGAATAGCTTCAAACAAGTTGTCAAATATATGGTCCTGATTAAACCAAATAGATCAGAATCAAAACAAAGGTATGAATCTAGAAAGGAGACTAACAGGGAGGAATGGAGTCCATGGGTCTGAGATAGAGATAAGGAGAGGGTGAAAGGACACAATAAATCAGAATGCACTGTGTGTATATGTGTGTGTGTGTGTGTGTGTGTGTGTGTGTACATGTATGTGCTTGTATATATGAATCAGTCTCTGTGTGTCTGTGCATGTATGTATATGTATGTGTATCCATGTATGGATGTATGTCTCTGTGTGTGTGAAATTGTCAAAGAAGAATCTTGCTCGTTGAAGTCAAACAAACAATACCTTTGTACTTCCAGGTATTATATCAATTAGATCTTTTTTCTCTAAGTTTTCGTAGTCAACAAGCTATATATTCAAAGATCACAGACCAAATTATAGCCTGATTCTTAGACCACCTAGTAATAATCTTTTAAAATTTTAAGTTGTTTTCTACCTTCCTAATGCTGCTACCTCATGTTGTTATATTTTCTCATGTTCTCTGGTTGTTGTGACTCCAACCATAACATTATCTTTATACTTACTTTATAACTGTAGTTTTGCAACTCTTATGAATCACAATATGAGTATCTGTATTTTTTTTTGATGGTCTTAGTTAACACCTGTGAAGAGTACATTTGACGTCAAAAGGGTTACAAACACAGATTGAGAACCACTGCTTTATTATTTTAATTAATTACATTCTAAAATTTGCTCCCCTTTCTAGTTGCCTATTTCCCTCGCACTTGTCTCTGAGAAGGTGGAACCTCTCTGTGTATGCCCTAACCCTGGTGCTTCAAGTCTCTGCAGGATTAGGTGGTTCTTCTCCCACTCAGGCAGCCCTTTCCTACATATGTGCAGGGAGAGGGACTCAATCCAGTCTGTGCATGCTCTTTGGTAGGTGGCTCAGACTCTGAGAGCCTCCTGGGTCCAGGTTAGTAGGAACTGTTGGTCTTCCTGTGGAATTCCTACCCCATTCAGGGCCTTCAATCCTTTTCTCAACTCTTCCATAAGGGTACCCAAGCTCTATCGAATGTTTGGCTGTGGACATCTTCATCTGTTTCAGTCAGCTGCTGGTAAAGCCTCTCAGAGGAGACACAGTTATGCTAGGGTCCTGTCTGTAAGCATAACAAAGTATTAATAGTGTCAGGGATTGGTGCTTGCCTGTGGGATATGTTTCAAGTTGGGCCAGTTATTGGTTGTCCATTTCTTCAATTTCTGTTCCATTCTGTTCTTGCATTTATTATAGACAGGACAAATTTTGGGTTGATAGTTTTGTGGGAGGCTTGACAACTTTATTCCTCCACTTTGGGGGGGGTGTCCTGCCTGGCTACAAGAGATGACCTGTTCATGTTCTCTGTCCCCAGTGTTTTTTAGGCATTTTGGCTAAGGTCACCACATTGAGTCCTGGGAGCTTCCCCATCCCAGATTCCTGGGACCTCTTAGAGATTCCACCCATCCTCAACCCCGGCAGCTGTCAACTTCTAATCATTCTTCTGGCCCTGTGGGCTTAACTCCTGTCTCCCCATCTGTGATTCTGTCCCCTCTTCCTCCAGTCTTCTACCATGGTCCCTCCTTACCTCCCTTTGCCTCCTATGACTATTTTGTTTCCCCTTTTAAGTGGGATTCAAACATCCTCACTTGGGCCTTCCTTAAAGATTGCAAGACACCCACCTGCTTTCTATTCTTCACATCCCTAGCTCTGGTTGAAGGAATTTTGTATTGTCAGGTAGAATAATTGAGGTATGTACTTTTAGTTGAATGCTTAGTAATAACTAAATACAATATACAATGGTAAATTATAAGGAGTCTTCTGATCTTTACATTTCCATTATGTTCATAGGATATAGTCTCTTTTAAATCTATTAAATTATCATGATACACTTTGGAACTTTTCACCCATCTGAAATGTTATAAATAAAAAATTTAACGTGATGCAGTTTACAATTATTAATATTCATTTGCCACTTGCCAGCCAAATTGAGTAAAAAAATCTTATTAGCAAAATTCAATGAATAAATGCATAAACTGTATCAATAAATGAACCTCAATACTTTAGGATGTCTACATTGTGTAGAAGGATTTTCCATGAAAATGTGCCAATTCTGCTTTTTTTTTTTTCAACTTTTGGATCACTTCTTATTATCCTAGCTGTAATTAGAAATCTTGTGAAATTAATAACCATTAAATTCAATGAGTTTTCAGCATAGGAAATTTGCCCAGCGGCACCTAGCCGATGGGCATACAAGGTTGGGTCTTCACAAAAGCTGCCCCTCCTCTCCTGCCAGTCACTCTAAAAGGAAGCATCTTTTCCACTTAGCTAATTAATTACACCTGCCAACAAGCAGATGGTTTTGAAGGCTTTGAAGCATGGAAATAGCTAGGTGCATATCAGCTACCTTCCTTCGGTGGCAATTTAGATTATAACTATTGAAGCTCTGGAGAAATGCAATATTAAGTGGATACAAAGGAAGAAAAAAAACTTTTAAGTATTTATTAAAAGCAGTTTCAGGTATGAAATCATTACCTTTTCCTGACCTCAGTTCACACATGTTTTCAGGCTGGTTATGTTTAGTTCAAGATTGGAATAATACTGGACAGATGTTGTCAGGCAATCATTCTGAGCACTCAGATAAAATAAAAACAAAGGACTGGATATGTTAGTAGATATTCTCAATATTGTAGCTTTCCAGTAAGTTATATTTTGTTTTGTGATAAGTTGTTAAATTTAACATAAGTATACACATATAACAATATTGAAAATAGGACTATATCCCCAGAAAAACCCTGCTTCATACCTTAATACATATATAGTGTCCATACTTTTAAACTAACCCAGTCATTTAAAGAAATTACTGATGATGAGTAGCTGGAAATGATCATTAAGGTTTAATTTTAATGTAATATTTTTTAATATCTCCTAGCATAAGTACATGTATACAAAATCAAATTAACCATATGTATGTATATATATGTGTGTGTGTGTATGTATGTGTGTGTGTATATATGTGTGTGTATAATTTTACAATATTTACTTTTATGAGTTTAAAATAAAATATGTAGTTTATGCCTTATTGAATTCATGAAGTATTTAATTTCATGAGAAATGTAAAGAATGTCTTCTGATATACATTATTACTTTGTATGTGAGGTAGTCTAGCTTTTCTATTTTAAAGAATAATTACGGGGCTGGTGAGATGGCTCAGTGGGTAAGAGCACCTGACTGCTCTTCCGAAGGTCAGGAGTTCAAATCCCAGCAACCACATGGTGGCTTACAACCATCCGTAACAAGATCTGACTCCCTCTTCTGGAGTGTATGAAGACAGCTACAGTGTACTTACATATAATCAATAAATAAATCTTAAAAAAAAAGAATAATTACATGTACACATACATGTATATGTTAAGTGAATCTATAATTTTACTAGTGGTAGAATAAAATTGTCTCTGCAGTTTTACCTTTGTTGCAAGACATTCATAAAATGTATGTAAATAGAGCTGGCCGTGGTGGCACATGCCTTTAATCGCAGCACTTGGGAGGCAGAGGCAGGCAGATTTCTGAGTTCAAGGCCATCCTGGTCTACAAAGTGAGTTCCAGGACAGCCAGGGCTATACAGAGAAACCCTGTCTCGAAAACAAAAAAACAAAAATTACGTAAATAAAATCAGTGAAATACTTCAAACTTTCAGATAAATTCAGTTACCTTTACTCCCATAAATGAAAAGTCATGTGGTAAACATAGCCAACAATAGATTCATTTACATATACTGACCATCAAATGTTAACATTTAAATTATATGTCTGAGAACAACCGTATTCTCTTAAAATCTTTAAGTACAGAATTGTGCAAGTTTGCCTACACTGAAGACACATTGATTAAACCCCTTACTTTTAATTTTAAACTTCTCTTTCTTCCAACAATTAAACTCCTCCTCATTTGGCTTTTAATTGATTCAGATATAAAGCTTATTAGAAAACAAATTTCAGTGATTTTTGTCTTATTAATTCATAGGTTATTTCATTTTTACTTTTTATTAATTCATCAACAGCTGTGAATATGGTTGCAGCATCATACTTGAAATGTAGATTTCTTAGTAGAACCAACACCTTGATGCATTTACCCATTTTTCCTACCCAAAGAGCCTACCTAGGCTGGTCTGAGGCCTCCAGGCACATATGTACCAAAGGACTGCCAGGTCTGACCTCAGTGGGAGAGGATGCACCTAGTCCTGTAGAGACTTGATGCCACAGGGAGGGAGAGGGATGCCCTGAGTTAAGGGTACCCGCTCAAAGTGAAGGGGAAGGACAATGGGGAAAGAACTCTGCAAGTTGGGATGTAAATAAATAAAATAATTAATTAATAATAATAATAAAGAAAAGAAATTTCAAGGGACACAGAGACAGACTCTGTAAGGCTTCTGACTTGAGTATGATAATTAAAAAGCATTTTGCCTTATTCATTGAACCAGAACTACAAGGACTCCGTACAGAGTTCCCACAGTACTTGAAAATAATAAAATTGCCTTTAAAAACCTCAATCTTTTTAGTGAATAGAAGATTTTTCCTTAAGTAGGCTGAAATCTTCAAGTTTTATTGTACTGCCTTTTCCTGTGTGCCTACTTTTGACAGAGGCAAAAGGAATCCACCTTCAGTGATGAGGGTGGGATGTGGTCCAGACACTCTAACAGAGCCAAGAGTTTAAAGGCAGTGCTTCTCATGTAGAAATAATCCCTTAAAAGCATAATTTTCTCTTTCAACTCAATAAAATATTTTTGGAAAGTGCTTCAGGGAAATTGCTGAGTTCTTAATTATACTTACAAGTAGACAGCATAAGACAGAGTATGCCTCAACTCTGCTTATACTATATTTTCTTTCTCTTTCTCAGCCATTCCTTCCTGTACAGAGGAAATGTGGAATAACACTTTGAAATTACAATCCCAGATCAGCATTTAGGCTGGACTCTCAGTTGTCTGGAACACACGGGTCAGTTATTTAGCACTCTAAACATTATTTTTCTCAACTGTAATATGAGACCATTAAAAATTACCCTGCATAATTTTCTTAATTAAGAGAAATGCAATATTGGGCATAGTCTAGTAGAGGGAGCACTCATGAAGAGTTATTACTAGGAGATCCACAATGACCAGTTAGCCAGACTCCGAAATCCTCACTGGAGTTTTCTGTGTGAGGCATTTGGCATCTTGCTTGATGATCGTCTCTTGCCTGATATGCCTTTTGGGGACCAGATTCACCATACCCCTCCCTGAAAAAAAATGCTGATTTCAAGACTCCAGTAATTTTATGAGTGCTTAGAACCTGTAATATGTCCCTAAAAGAGAATGTGAAACTCAGAGAAGTAGGTTAAAAAGTCTAACTGGCTTGCTGTTCAAATCCATAGAGACTTAAATAGTTGTTTTTCTATCAATTGTTTGACTCTTAGTGGATAAAAATAGTAAAAGGTAGCTTACAAAATGATTAATTTTGAGTGTATCGTCAGAAACTTGAAATAATTTGCCACAATGTCAAAAAGGAAAGTATGCATCACAAGTGTTGTATAGTTTTCTTAATAAACCAGTGAATAAATGTACATATTCTAACTTAAAATAATCATGCCAGTTGTCTTTCAAAAGGATACTCATGAGAGGGATAAAAGAGAGTTACATTCCAGAATAGAAAAAAAAAAAAAAACCAAAAAACCAAAACCATGCTGATTGGAGGGCTGTTCCTGCTGTCTGTTTGCACTAACTGCACAGTAGCTGAACATTCACCGAGAGGTAACTGTAAATGTGCAGTGAGCACCTCCAAGTTAAATCTTTTGGCCCTTAATGCCATGCTGTGAGTGTGCTCCTGTTAGAATCATCATTATAAAGATAACTAAAACAAAACTATGAAATAGTGAATAATGCTATATCTTAATGTGAACATATGTTACCTATTAGAATCATATTACCTGTCTGTGTCGATGTCTTAGAAAGAGCATATTCTCCTCAAGTGCTGGACATTTGAGGTGATTGGAACATCTCATCTTAGATTCTTTAGCTCTTGATATTTTCCTTATTCTAAGCTTACCAGGCATCTATCTAAATTTGAAAATAAAATTCAATGACATTAATTCAATCTGGTAAACATGAACAACTCTAAAATAAAAAGCATTTTTTACTGAATTTGGAACTCCTAGCCATATCATTTTGTTATGGTCTGTCCTACTGTGACATCAGAAATTAACAGTATCAAAATATTTATTTTTCAGTTCAAGAAAACGCAATGTGTAGTTCTTGTAGTAATAAAATACTCAGATCTACTAAATAGTAACTAAAAAGTTTTAACGAGCTTGCTTTTCAAATAGGTTATATAACTTGAAGTCTTTGAGTCCATTTTTCTTTTTTTTTATTTTGTTTTTTTATTAGGTATTTATTTCATTTACGTTTCCAAGTCCCCCACCCACTCCCCCACCCACCCACTCCCACTTCTTGGTCCTGGTGTTCCCCTGTACTGAGGTCAATAAAGTTTGCAAGACCAATGGGCCTCTCTTTCCACTGATGGCCAACTAGGCCATCTTCTGACACATAAGCAGATAGAGACATGAGCTCTGGGGGGTACTGGGCAGTTCATATTGTTGTTCCACCTATAGGGTTGCAGATCCCTTTAGCTCCTTGGGTACTTTCTCTAGCTCCTCCATTGGGGGCCCTGTGATCCATCCAATAGCTGACTGTGAGCATCCACTTCTGTGTTTGCTAGGCCCCGGCATAGTCTCACAAGAGACAGCTATATCTGGGTCCTTTCAGCAAAATCTTGCTAGAGTATGCAATGGTGTCAGCGTTTGGAGGCTGATTATGGGATGGATCCCTGGATATGGCAGTCTCTAAATGGTCCATTCTTTCGTCTCAGCTCCAAACTGTGTCTCTGTAATTCCTTCCATGGGTGTTTTGTTCCCAATTCTAAGAAGGGGCAAAGTGTCCACACTTTGGTCTTCTTCTTGAGTTTCATGTGTTTAGCAAATTGTATCTTATATCTTGGGTATTCTAAGTTTCTGGGCTAATATCCACTTATCAGTGAGTACATATTGTGAGTTCTTTTGCGGTTGGGTTACCTCACTCAGGATGATGCCCTCCAGGTCCATTCATTTGCCCAGGAATTTCATAAATTTATTCTTTTTAATAGCTGAGTGTAAATGTACCACATTTCCTGTATCCATTCCTCTGTTGAGGGGCATCTGGGTTCTTTCCAGCTTCTGAGTCCATTTTTCTAAGTAAGTGGAGTATGGAGCTGTGTCTTCTTTGTTCAGGTGAGAAAGACTTTCCTCAACCACCTTGCAGTATTATTCCAGCATGCTTGTTACATATTTATTATTTGCTCTGTTTTATTGATAAAATAGAAAGTATTAAGTTAAGCAGTGTGTGGCAAAGTCTCAGAATCCCACTTCCCTAAGTGACTCAGATGCTTCAGCACCCATCTGCATCCTGCAGAGCTGCAGATCCTGGCCATTGGAAGAACTCGTGTTACTTGCTCACAGGAAGACTATAAACAGAGGCCTTATGGCCAGTGACCTGGGAATCATATATAAGTAAGAGGGGGAGCTTAAAATGTGATCACAGAATGTGGCTGGATTAGTGATAAGAAATGACTCAGAGGGTTAACTCACTAGTTGCACAGTATACAAGTGATAGTGTTACAGATTCTATCAGGTCCCAGATAAAAGATTCTCCTAAACTCTTAATATGGTTTTGCATACATAATCTGGATTTCTCATTGAAATCCAGCAGCGAACATTAAGATGTCCAATTCATAAACCATAGAAAAGAAACCACAACAGACTTGCCTCTATTCAACAGTGAAGCAGCAAACTGCTATGCACCAGTTGTAGAGAGTACCAGGAAATGTTAAAACTATTTCAGGAAAAACTCTTGAACACATCTTGCCATCATTTAAAGTCAGTAGAAGGAATGTATATTACCTCAATCAATAAATACTAATTTATCAAATAAAATACCTAATATGTCATTTAAAACTATCATTATATAGATACCTAAAGGATACATCCCTGATTGCATATTAACTTTAATCTTTATATAAAACATAAATATATTGGTCTTTCTTGGCACACATGTAACTGATACTTCATGCTTTGACAATTAAGATACACACAGAATCACTACACTTATTCAAATAACCAATCATTCTTGGCTTTCTTTAAAGATGTATATCAATAGATTCTATTAAAATTCAATGTAAAATTATACAGCTGCCTTTCCAACTGTAGAGAAGGCCATTGGGTTGTGTAGATGTTGATTCCAGGTAATTTTGATATGCAATATTTTATTTATAATCTTTATAGTAAACCTTACAGTTTCAAAAATATATTGAAATATCTCTGAGCATTGTGACAGTTTATAGCATTTCAGAATTTCTGTGTATTATTGTATCATGAATTCTTTCATTACATATTTTAATAATTTTTGTCAGTGTTTTCAATGTTTGTATTGCAGAATTTTTTTTCTGAATCATCCAAGTCCCCAAACACTTACACTTAATAGTATCTTGTATAGAATTAAAATTCTTGATATATTTGAGAGTCCAATAATCACTTTACAAGATTAAAACATCTTTCTTTTCTTGCTTTATCTTTTATTTGCAAGTTTTATCTTGCCAGAAATAAGCATACACATTGATGTGGTTATTACTGTCATCTATAAAAAAAATCATCCTTTCTAAAAATTCTAAAGAAGGGAAGACATCACACTTTGTGAGAAGAGTTATTAAAACGATACAAACTAATATAGTAGGTGAGATATTAGGAAGTGACCTTGCAGTATGTCCCAGGCTTATTGTATTAAAGCTTGTAAATAAAATGGACAAATCATTTCTGGTACTAGTGCAACTCTTTCCCTTTATTGGAAATGAAAACAATGAACTCTGCTTTTTTTTTTTTTCTACTGAAGCAATTACATTTTCTAGAAACTTGGAGCAGTTATTTAAGAGGATTTTTGTCTGCAATGAGGGGTTTCTGCTAGATAGAACATGAAAACGTTTGAGCTTTATGTAAGGAAGTATTTGATTTCAATATCAAGAATCCACTAAATCTCCCATGTTTGCTTATCTACTTTCAATTGTGATCATGCTTATTGTCACAGCAGTGGTTCCCTATTATAAATTAGAGCATGCATCATCCACTATCCATGTTTTTTACATAATTGTCAATATTGTTTAATTTACTTTTAAGATCTTTGTCACACACACACACGTATGTATGTACGCATGCATGTATGTATGTATATGTGTATATATAAAATATAATTTTATTGGTTATTTTTTACTTACATTTCAAATGTTATCCCCCTTCCAAGTTAAACCCCATCCCTTCCCCTGTACCCCCTGCTTCTATGAGGGTGCTCCCCCAACCACCTACCCCCTCCCACCTCAGCACCCTAGCATTCCCCTATGCTGGGTCATATTATCCCAGACCTCTACTCTCAAAAGAATTGTGGCAAATAGCATTTGCTACACTAATTTAATAAAGTCAGATAAATGTCAAATGTTTCAGAGTTCTTTATAACATGCTAAGACCATTTTTTGAGAAAATAAAAATGGACCTTCTTATTCCTTAAAACTACATTTCAAATATGGTATTGAAGAGATTTGTGTTAGTTCTTTGGGAAAGTGAAAATTAAAATGATAGGACTGCATGCTAATCAGATGAACAATTCAAAAATATAATATAAAAAACTAAAACAAAACATAAATAGAGTTGAGAATAAAATTTGGTAAGATTGCTTTGGAAACATAATTACTATATCCTATCAATTTCATTTCCAAATATGCACACAACATATATTTGCACATAGATTTGCATCAGTGACCTATTGTAGAATAACATAGCAGTACCACTCAGTAACTTAAGTGCGAAAGTATGTATTCCTCATCAATGCAGAAATGGACCCACCATGATATCATGCAAAAATAAATGAGAAGATGGCAGAAGAAATTTTTAGATATAATATTATGGGGGAAAAGATGTTAAAATGAAATGTATGTAGTCTATTGCTGTATTACAGCTCTTTGTCTCCCTATTACTATCACTATTTGGAATATTGAAGTATAGCATGTAGTAGTTATATGATAATCAGAGGATAAATTTGATTCTCTACTACTATTTGTGATTTAATAAGGATCAACACAATATAATTTTTAAGAACATTTCCTTACAGTCACTAAGAGTGAGTATATACACTCATTCATTCCTTTTCACACGTTTTTCAGTACTAAGCATTTCTTTTACTAGCTGAACTGTCTGTGTTTTGTTTTGTTTTGTTTTGTTTTGTTTTGTTTTGTTTTGTTTTGTTTTTATATTAAAGGGCTTTTGTAGAAACAAGATATACCGAAATCCAGCACCTGGATTATTGCATACTCTGTAATATCCTTGAACCACCTAACCAGTCATACATATAAAAAAAAACAAAAAAAAAAAAAACAAAATTGTCTCTTTTATCTCCAATCTGTTACAAACTAATAGAATGCTAATGTAAATAGTTGAGACAAAAAGCCTAAATTGTGCTTAATAGTAAATTATTATTTAAATAATTGTCAAGCTTAAAAGAAAAACAGTGTTTTATTGGTACTATGTCTCTAGCAACCCCATCATAGAGGTTAGGGTTGTACCTCAAAATAATGAGAAACATCATACAGCTGGCAAGTTAAATTAGATTTTTAAAGTTTTATCTCATTACATAGATTCAGTATTCTTTGCTTTCTTTATACTTCAAACTCATTATTGGAAGAAGTATCTGTTAGTCATCTATCTACCTATGTACCTACCAATCCATTCATATTGTAGCCTATAGTGTGTTACTATGTTAATATGCAAGAAGGATTCATGTGGCAGGTGTTATGACATGATAGGATCTGAGTTATAGAGGATCACTGGGTATAAAGTGAAAGCCTATGAAGACCCTTCATTATCATATAATGATGAATTAAATATGAAGAAATGAAGCAATGACTGATAGATCTTAATTTGTTATGCAGATAAGCATATGAGATCAGAGAACAATTTATAGCAATCAGTTTTCTCATTCCACCATGTGGGTTTAGGGATACTGGAATGAATTTGGGTCACTAAGCTTGACAGCAAACACCTTTATCCAGAATTTCACATTTTTGACATTTTCTTAGGAATTTGAACACAGAGTGATATATTTCATGATTCTTATTCTTGATGAACCCACAGAAATATAAGGAAGATAAGAAAAGTATCCAACAAAAATACATAGTGTGTGAAGTCATGTGCTCTTTGTCAGATGGTAGCTATCATAGTTCTATGAAGGGTATCTGACCTCCACGTACCTGAGTTCGAAGCACATCACTCCAAAAAGCTTGTACTTAAGCTGAAAGAATGAAAGCTCAGGATTGTTTTTATGTATTCTGAGGCATTGAGAATAAGTAGGATACTATGGGAACATAACTGAGTTCTATTCCATTGAAATCACTGTGTTTTTGCTTTTATTCTCTATTATTTGATTTTCAGCCAATGGGTCTAGAAATTTCCTCTTTAAATTGCTCTGCTCTGCTTGAAAGACTGTCCCCTGTTACTTTCTCACATTTGGTATTCGCATCCATGAGCTTTTGACTCTGATCACAGAGCTGAAAGATAGAGGGTTACATCACTCATTTACATTATCACCCTCAAACCCCTCCCAATACAAATGTGACATTTCAATTTTGCACACTTCAACTCTCCTTAAATCATCTGTATAAAAACTTCAAAGCTTGATTGATGATGAATGAGCCATTGTCTCTTCGAGCACCCGGTTCTCATTAGCCTTTAGAGTCTCAGCTTATTAATAATGAACCTTGAGGGCTGACCCGGTGGGGTAGCAGCAATTCATTGTGCTCCCAGCTGAAAGGTCTGGGTTTGGGAAAGATAGAGGAATCCATAGACCAAGTCCACTCCAGAGATGATGTATTAAGTATCAGAGGTGGATGATGTGGTCTATATTACTTCTGTATCATTATCTGCCAACAGACTCGTGTGGCTTAAGCTGATGACAGTGAGAAAGATATATTGCTTTGTCTCTGAGAAAGCCCTGTAAATGATTGTGTTGCTTCACTTTGAAAATGGCCTTTTGTGTGTCTTGGAATTTTAACTTCTTGGTTGTTTGCTTTAATCTTGAATAGGTGATCTAAGTCTAATATATACACTATTTAGATGTCTGCACTGTAACTAGACAAGTGTGATGCTTTTAACCTGCATTTTCATGGTCATTTGCATTCTACAGTTAGCCTGTATGGTGCACTCTTACAAAACGAGACATTTAGATACACAGCCAGAGATTGATGTAAACTATTTCAGTCCCGCTTATTAGATTTTTATTATATCATCATGGTTAATAGTACTGTGAGGCATATTTACTACCAACTCCACTGGAGAGACCAAAGTGTCATGGGTAACTGCATTTACTATTATAAAATCTGTTTTGAAAATAAGAGAGTTTCAGCCACTTTTTATATAGTAATTAGAAATAGGATATTGGGTTGGAGAAATACTTTCAGCTTCCTAAAACTACTGGGAGGTCACATTCATCAGTATTTTTAGTAAGGATGTCACATCACAATTAGGCTATTTCATATAGGTCAGAGACAAATACAAGTATTACACCACAATATCTTTTGAAGGACTATATTTGCAAAATGTCAATGATTCTATTAAAAGAAATGAGCTGGCAATTCACTATAATAACTAGTTTCTGGGAAGGTATATATAAGAAGAGTTTATTTAAATAACAAAAGCATTATCTTTGTCAGACTCATGAAAAAATATTTAAAGGCAAAGAGCATTCAAATGGCCTTGTTTTAGGATTTAAAGATATAAGTTGCTCATGTTCTCTTTCAAATTTCATATCTGTTCTTTGTAACTTCCTAAAATAATTTTAGAAGCTTTATCAGGTAAACTGAGGCTTGATTATTACAGTATAATTTGTGTAAGTTTAAGGAAATATGGATAAACTAGAATAACTCAAAATCACTAATACTCAAGTAATGGCTAATAAGTGGGTTTGATGTATCAAATAGGTTTTATTTTAATATTACTAAAAAGCATTTAAGTAACATGTAAAGATCAAAAATACCACCTACAGTAATTTTGTATATTATAAATTATGGACATTTAGATAATAAAATTTATTTTATTTCAGTTAATAAGAATTTAAACATAAAAATTATATATTAACATTACATATATATGTGTGTTTGGTTTACTTTATATGAAATAAATTCTACTAGCTACAGATTTTTAGCCTAGTGGATCTCTACTCTGTATCTCCTTATATGAGTATCAGAGAGTAGAATCCAATCTTGACAAGCAAACGATTAGTTCCTGATTTAAACACAAGTTTAGAGATATCATATAAGCTGTTCATGGGAAATGCTAAATTTTAACATTAATTTTACTTAGACAAAATACAAATTACAGAAAGGAGCTACAGAAGAATTTAAATGATTAATGTTGGCATAAAATTACATAGCTTATGTTTTTTAATAAGATTTTTCAGTAACATGACACTTTTATGTTTACACAATATTATATTAATGCAACTTTAACATTTATTAATAAGAATTAGTTTTTTGGAAAGCTGTAGGAAATATTTTCATACAATACATTGAAAGAGCTCATAGTAGCCTTTCTTCTGACCACTGATTAAATGACCAAGATTCTACTTGTGTCATTCTACATTTACTATGATATGTATTGACATCAGTCCACTGGGCTAAGACTACAGTGAACTTCTTTACTGATTTGACACTTCCATCACTACACTCTACCTAATCTTGTACCTCTTTGTCTGACTGCACATCAAATGCATTCATTGTCTTTCCTCTCTTCCTTTTGCATATAAATTTGTTTTTTATGTCTAGATTCTAAAATTTAATTATTTCTTTATTTTTATATTATGAGAAAGGAAACCTCGATTATAAAATAGGTTGTCTTTTCTTCAAATATATGTTCAATGAAATAAAAAAGAACATTACTGTTATATGTTACTAAAGTTTATTGTTTATTTAAATCTATTTGTAATTATTTGTCTATCTGGCACTAACTTGAAACCTTCATAGTCAACCATAGTGCAAACTTCAGGTTATTCTTTTGTTAACATATTCTTCTGCACCAGAAACCATCCCATTGAAGTTTCTTGAAAAATTAAACTAATCAAGTATTTTCTCAAAAGCAATACTAAGTTACTACCTTGCATTTTCATAGTTATAAAATCAGACAGAACTATAAAACACATTTTAAACAATTATGACATTATTTCCTGAAAATATTTTGATAGACCTGTTTTAAAATGTAACATCATTTGTTCATTAGTACATTTCTATAACTATCAATGAAAACCTGTTTTCAGACTGTGGGAATTTAACATTCAAAGTAGAGAAAGGTATACATCATAAAGATTAAAGGCTATTTTAGCCAAAACAGAGAAACTATTCAGTATTCAAAAGTAGAAATGAATAACTCTCCTGACTAGACTTGCTGGGAAGAAATACTTGCTTTCAGATCTCTCAAGCCCAAAATATCATCCAGATTGATAGTGATTATGTCTTAATTTGATATTTTAATCTGTAAGCTTATTTTACAATTCTTGTCTCTTTTCTGAATTACTTTTCTACGAAGCCAAGCTCTCCAGTGTAATATTTCTAAGAAACAAATGTAAATAATAATAGTTGACTAATTCTGGTGGAGAAGGACATTTGATGAGAATATCATTCATCATAATACAATCTGAGTCTATTTGGGAATATTCTAATAGGAAGTAGGAAATGAAGAGTATGTTTATTCCATGTGAACAATTTGAACTAAAATATTATTCATGAAGAATAAGTTTTCTTTCCATAATGTTTGAATTACCACCTCACTCTTTGTATCTTGTTGTTATTGTTGTTGTTGTTATTTTGTAGAAGTTTTCCAAATGTAAACTGAAAGATAACTTTCATTTCCTGGAGAGCAGTCAGAATACTCTTTCTTTTAACCTAATGAAGAGTTATCCCTAGATCCAAAGAGTATCACCCAGTGTCTCATGAGAAAGCTATTAGTAAGACATGCACACATTTTCACATAGAAACTTAATGACAAACATTAATACAGAAATGATTTTATTATCTTCCTTACATTTTCCATCTGCTCTGAAGAAGGTTGGATGCTCAGTTCATGAAAAATAATGAACTAGGTGTTAGAGCAAGAACAATGATCTAATTTCTCTTTGTTCCCTTTTTTCCTCTCTCTCAAGAAGTGGAACCAACAGGCAGTGAAAAGACTGATAATAAGAATGGGTCTCAGTTTGAAAGTGGAACTCTTTGAAGAATGTAGAATAAATCTTGAGGGTTTTATGCATGCAAAGGTTCTTTGGATGTGCCACCAATTTTGCATCCTGAAATACTAGCGTTGTTAGGTATTCCTCTATCCATTCATTTCACACTAGTTTAAGAAATCTCTTAAATATTTAGCTTGGTCCAGACACACAAATGGGAGACAATAGCAATATTAAAAATAGCTTGAAGAACTACACAATGAAGATGATTCTCCAGGCTACATAGAAACATGACTCTCTCTGCACTACTATACACTGTCTGGCCGGGATTTATTGGGAAGTAGTAATTCTGTAAGCTGTTGTTTCCTCACGCGTTCACAAAATACCCAGTGAAGATAATATTTTTGAACAATGAAATAAATTAAAAAATTTTAGATTTAGCACATTTTAATGACATATTCATCACATAATGATTAATATCACAGATATTTTATACAAGTATATCATGTACATTCATTATCTTTATTCTTATTCTCCCTTAGTCTCCACCCACCTACTATTAATTTGTTTCCCATATCTCTTCCTCTTCATGCCCGTGAATGCTCTTGACTTGCTACAGAATATCTAAGCTCCACAAATAAGAAACAAATACTGATATTTATCTTCTTGCATTTCACATTTCATTTAATATCAGTCTGTAGTAACACTTCAAGCAAATGCCATAATTTTATTATTCTTCAGAGCTGATCAAAGTACCATTTTGTATAAACAACAGATTTTCTCTATCCATTCATTTCTTGGCATTTCTTTAGCTAATCAGTATTACCTGTGTAATAGAAAATTGAGTAAATCGTAGCTTTCTTGGATTTTTATCTCATTCCCAGGTTCCTGTGCCAAAGAGAAATGACATAATATTTTGATTTGCATTATTTTTCACATTTCACACACTTTTAGATGACATTGATAATATTTTAGATGACAGAATATTTTATAATAGAACATGTATCTTATTTTATTTATGCTAATTAATAATATGAGACCTTTATTAAATGTCAAATTGTATTAAACCTAACAAAGGCACTTTTGAAAATGTGTTTCAAAAGTCTTTAGAATTTTCAGTGTCTGTAGATATGAAATTACATTTTTGAAATTTATTTTAATAACTAACTAAAAAAACAAAACGACATTAACTTTATTAAATAATACTAATTAGTTCATACTCTGGTATATTATTTTATCGTTAAATTAAATAAAATAATAATTATTCATATTTAATGTGTAATATTAAAACAAAGTAGCATACTGAAATATTACATATGGTATTATATCCCATTCATGGTAAAGTTACAGAAACTAAAATTATCTATCAAAATCTTAAGGGTTTATTTACATACATGAGATTAATTAGTGGTTTAATCTGTACTTTTCAACCTCTTCAAGTGTTATAGGCAAGTGAATCAATGAAAATATTTTTAGAAGAATCCTGGCTCCTACTGTACCTAACATTGAAAAAATGGAACGATGCCTTTCTGTTTGCTAACATTTTTAATAAACAACTTGATGGTTGCTTTTGTTTCCAATACAGAAATACTAAATGGTGGAGTCTATGTAGACCAGAACAAATTCCTATGTTATGCTGACACTATACACTGGCAAGATATTGTTCGGAATCCATGGCCTTCCAACATGACTCTGGTGTCAACAAATGGAAGTTCTGGATGTGAGTACTATTATCCCTTCATCCTTT
The DNA here is from genome assembly GCF_000001635.26 of Mus musculus. NCBI lineage: Eukaryota > Metazoa > Chordata > Mammalia > Rodentia > Muridae > Mus > Mus musculus. The sequence goes on along the minus strand of NT_187020.1, from coordinate 2,922,380 downwards.
TTATACATGTATTCATTTATTTATTTGTGTGTGTTTTTAATCTGTCTATATGTCTGCCTGTATGTCATGGTTCATGCATAAATGCCATGGGACAATTAGTAAGAATTGCTTCTCTTCATACAGCATATAGGGAATGGGGATTGAAATCAGGTCATTAACTTGAGGTCTAGAATCTACCTGATGAACAATGTCAACAGCCCATATCATACTCTGTAATGTCTTCAAATGTTATTTTACCCTGTAATATAGTGAACAACTTGTTCAGCATGCCACTAGTGATATTTTAACATCTGAATCTATTAAAAAGCGTAGTAGTGTCTTCCTTCAGTTTTATGTCATACAGCAAATTTCTGACTAGCACCCCAAATTCGCAAACCTTAATTTCTCCCTAATGCCCCATTGGAAATGTTTCATAACAATTCTCAGTAATGTAATATAAGTCATTATAGATTTCACATATAAGAAACACTTGTACCTTCTTAGTTTTTGATGAAACATAAACTACTGAATTCTTTCTATCTTAAGGTTTTTATGCTATTTTTATGTGAGAAGATTTATCAGATTAATATGATGAAATGTTAAACAAATTGTTAAACAAATAGTTTCTGAACTATCACTGAAGCCTCTGCCAATGATTCTGCCTGGGATCTCTCATTTTTATAAAGCAGCCTTTGTTGTCACACATTTATTAGTACTGACATTTGTATGAGAACTGAATCTTTATCAAGTATTAACCTGGGTTTTAAATTTCTCATCTGTTATTATATATTTCCCACCTGAAATCATAACTGTCTCCACATAGTTCCATAATTATTTGCAATAGTGCTGATTGTGTTATGACGCTTTTATGGGAAATCAAACTCCAAGGGACAATTATTAAATTTCATGATGGCCATAATAACATAATGGGGAAATATGAATGTATTTGATCAAAACTGACAGCTGAGTTTTTAATAAAAGGCTAGAGCCTTTTTTGTGAAAGTAGGATAACATAATTTTCTTGTCATCTTTAAAAAGAAATTTGTATGAAATTCTTTCTTTGTAGTTTTCAAGTTACCTACCAGGTAAAATTTCATGTACAGTTTTTTTTTTTTTTCATTTTAAATCTGCTTGTGCTAACAATGGAAAAGATGTGCTTTAGAAATTACTATTGTTTTCAGGTGGCCTGTAATATAAGCATATTACATAGGGCAGAGGTTGTATTGGTTGAATGAGGGAAAGGCTTGCTGACTCTCAGATTCTCAAAATGACTTGCCTTTAAGGCATAGACAAGATCATGTAAGAATAAAGCCTGAATCAGAAGCCAGAAGGAAATCATCCCACTGCCTTTACAGGGTTTGAAGCAGAAAAGGTCTGTGGGGTTAGAACACATTCACAGATGGTATCGCTTTGTGCTGTTCTTTTGGAGCGCTAATTTGGATGATTGTGCCTATAATTAGGCAACAGTGACTGGACTTTTTGGTTTGCATGTAAAATTTCAGATGCCAAAATTAAAAATGCAGAAAGGGTTCATAATCAATGGTCCTTTACAAATTACCCACCAATTGTTGTCAAAATGTTATTACTTACATAGCTTTAGATAGTAAATAATTCCATCTACTGTATGATATTAGATCTGAAAATAATTAATTGCTACACATTAATTTTTATAGTATTTTGTATTAAAGAAAAATATATATACCTATATGTACATATAGTGATATATATATATATATATGTATGTATATATATATGGATATAATTTGTGATTTCTGATTTGTAATATAATTATTATAGAATTTGACTCTTATATTGGTTCTTGATAAAAATTATTTTAACAGATAATTAATATTAATAAAAATATATACACTCATGGTCAAATGGTTTTAAATTTTCTCTCACATAATTTTAAGAATCATATGCATCTTACTTGCTTAATTGCTTTTCTTGTTACAAGTCCTAATAATAAGCACACTAGATTTCTTTCCAAGAACTGCAACTCTGTCATTGTGAGTAAAGCTATATAAAATCAAGTGTTTTGGTGTTTTCAGTAACTTTGTGCCTGGTTTCCAGCTTGATAAACTGAGTTTTCTAGTTTAGAAAGTAGTTCCTTTCTTTTGTTGCTTGACATAAGTCTTAATTGTGCTTGAAAATACTCCTTAGAATCATATTCCAATAAATATGCTCTCCCTGAGGTTTGATTCCAGAGATGAAGAGATGGTCCATTCTATGTAAATCAACAAAGTTGTCCATCTCATAAATATTCTCTAAGACAAAAATCATATGATCATGTCATTAAATGCAGAAAAGGCATTTGATGAAATCTAACATCTCTTCCTAATAAAGGACGTGGAGGAACTTGTGATGGAAGGAATATACCTAAACATAATAAAATATACAAATTACAAAACTGTACAAGACATTATGCTAGATGTGGAAAACATCAAATTGTTTCCACTAATATCAAGACTCAGACAAGGACAGTTTGCATTCCTATCCAATAATCCAAAATAATGCCTACAGTCTTAGAGTGAGAAGACAAGAGAACAAATAAAAGGTTATGCTAATGAGGAAGGGGTCTTTATATGTGTAGAAGTGATCTAAAGATGCCACGTAAAGGTCTTTGAGCAGACAAATACTTTTAGCAAAGTAGAAATATACAAAATTAAGACATAAAACTACCAACTTTTCTCCATACCAATGACAGCCATACTGAGAAGTAAAACAGGGAAACAATCATTTCACAAACACACAAAGAAAACTATTATGTACAGTAAAAACTTTAAGTAACAACAAGTCAAATAATGAAAATAGGAAAATATCAAAGAATTAAAACAAAAAACTTCCCATGCTCATGAGTTGATAAAATTAATCTAGTATAAATGGCCACGTTATTAAAAACAATCAATCCATCCTATGTAACCCAATCAATTATTAGGCCTCTTTCAATATAGAGAAAATAACCCAAATTTTGTTGATGGCTCAAAAATCCAGGGATAGTGAAAATAATCCTGAATATTCCCTAAAAATGATTATTGAAAATATTTTGTAACACATTCTTAGGTATATTTTTAGGTTTTACTAATTCATAATAAAATTATGGAAAATATTTTAATGAGAAATATGTTTGTTGTTAGCATTCATTTGATATTTAATTAAAGTATAAAGGAAAGGCCTATTATACCTGTTAAAACTTATAAAAACCCATTAAAACATATTGAAATGATAGTTACCATATGTATCCCATACCTAAATTGTTTTCCAGAAGGAATTACTAGCAATCAAAAGAGCTAGAATGGGAGATTGACATATTTGCATATAGTACCACCTTCACTGGCAGAATTTCATAAAATTTTTTATCTAAATGATATGTTCAAATAACTTTAATTGTTGAATTTTATTGTTATATTTTTACTGAACCTTATCCATATAATAATTGCCCCCTCCAAACATTAAACACTATATTCTATGAAAAACTTTCTTCAGCTAGAAGAGAATCAAGTCTCAAAAGAGAATTTAACTATATTTATTATAATATTACTCTTGTAACACCTAAGATATTAAAGTATTTATATGAAATAGATGTACTTTTTTATATTGCACTTTGGCGTACAGTTAATATACAATCAAGACAAGTATAGACAGGCCAAATTTATGTAAATTCATACATGCAATCAAATTACATGATTTTTGTAATATTTTAATGTCAGAACATAAATTGGAGGGAAAATGTAGAACACATTGGAAAACCTAAGTTTATTTACACAAGTCCAAGTAGTAGCCTTGTGAAAACTACTGTACAATAGATTTTTTAATATAAATTTCATGCGGTAAAAAATTTTAATTCCCTAGAAATTGTTTTTGAATTCAGGTACATACAACATTCCAAACAAAATATTATTGAAACAAATCAACATACAACCTAAGAATCTGTTTTATAGTAGAATACAATAATAACACGTGTCAGCTGTGCTGTTAATTAGACAGTGAAATCTTGAGATAATAATATAGTGAAATAAAATATAATAAGATTAAATAAAAAATAACCTACCACCTCAAAGCTGGACAAGGCTCAACAAGAAGAAATAAGTGCAAAGGAAGGCCCAAGTGCCAGAGACTGTTTCATCATTCATGCAATCCCATAAAGTCTCTAGACTTAAGCAATATAATATAAGGAGAGGTACTGTGGCTGCCCCTTGCAGGCCCTGTGCATGCCATGTTGCCTCAGTGTCTGTGAGATCATATGACCTTTGATCACGTTGATTTAGAGGGCCTTGTTTTCTTTGTGACCTTCATCCCCTCTGATTCTTTTTCTTGTTTTGCCTCCTCCTCCATGGTATCTGCAAGGCTCAGAAGGGAAGGATTTAATGGATGCATCCTATTTATGGCTGAGTGCTCCAAGTTCTGTCTCTCTTTCTCTAGATTATCTGGCTATAGTTCTCCATATCTGTTCCCATCTGCTGCAGGGTTATCTCTCTGGTGATAACTAGCATTTATCTATGAGTATATCAGAATATCATTTGGAGCCATTTTATCACTACTTTTTTTTTTTTTTAAAAGAACAATAGTAACCGATTTACCCTAGGTTCCTAGGTATCTATTGTCTTGTTTGTGATCAGCTAAACAGTATCTGATATGAGTCACATCTTGTAGAGAACCTTATGTCATATCAAATATGGGTTGTTACTCGAACAAGCTTTGTGCTACCCTTGCCCTAGCATATCTTGCAAGCATGGCCACCTTTATAGATACATGATTTGTGGCTCAGTTTGTTTTATATGTTTCTCCTGTGGTAGCAGCACAGCAGCTTCCTGCACCGAAGATGTTATCACATATGGCTGAAGGCTCAATATATGCACCAGCTCAACTTCTCCATTTTCAGTGATTTATGTAGGTGTTGTGTGTTTGTGGAAAATAACCTCTTGTTTGTAATAGCCTGGGTTTGGAGGTTTCCGTGGAACCCCTTGGCCAACAACACAATTAGATATAACCCAATCCTGGTATTGGAAGCATCATTTGTTGACAAGAGATGAGCAGTTGGGGATCTGTCTAATCTCTTAGAGGCCTGGCTTTTTAAATGAAAGACAGAAAGGGAGTGGATACAGATAAAAAGCAAGGTTAGGAGAAACCAAATAGAAGGAATAGAGAGAAAGCAAACCATAATACAGAGACATTATGTGAGAAATGAATCTACTTTCAATAAAAGAGGACAAAGAGAGAGGGAAATATATAACTATGTATAAGAATAGTAATTGAAACTTTAAAAACAGTAAAAAAAATAAGATGAAAATATAAAAGATCAAAAATGTTGGCGAAAATGTCCATTTTTTAAAATAATTTTTATTAGATAATTTCTTCATTTACATTTCAAAAACTATCGCATCTTCTTGTTAGAGCTTAAGGTACTTTCCCATTCTGTAGGGAAAGCTGCCCTAAAGAGACACACCCCTGCCCCATCGTCAAATATGGCAGATGTTCAACGTTACTGTACAGGATCTCACAATCTAATCAAATTGTATAATGGCAGAAGCAGCAACAACAACTGAATTGCGGTCCTAAAACTGTGAAGGCATTGTCTCTACAACATTAATAGAGGGTCCTGGGTTAGTGCACTCTGAGAGTTAGCACTTGAGGGCGTGATGCAGAGTAAACTTAGTTCACTTCTAGCTGGGGTCCTCTTGCTCCTTTTTTGGACACCAAAGTGCATTGATTGACCCTAGGAACAAAATTTTCCAAAGAGTTCCTGTTTTCATTCTATGATTCTGTGTGGTGATATCTTGTTATCAGTTAACATTTTAAGCAATAAATAAATATATAAATAAATAAAGTCTATGAAATAAGGAAGTATGATTAATTTCTGAATTCTAGAAAGAAGTAATTTATTTCTCAGCAGTTTTTAAGTTCAGTTCCTATGACCAGAACGGAGAAATTTGTCCTTCATAATGTAATGGAAACCTTACTTAGCTCATTTGAAAGTATATATTTGTCAAGAGTTTAACTACTATTTATTATAAATAATTATACATGCATGAGTACATAATATGTAAAATGCCTAAATTTCTTCAGATTTTTCTAATTTCTAATTTCATGTCCCTATGGTTCTCTGGATTTTTTTTGGTGTCTGTTATGTCTACCTTTTTCTTTCTGGTTTTATTATTGTTGATTTTCAGCTTTAATCCGTGGTTGTCTGATAGATTACACAGGGTAGTTTTATTATTGTTGTATTAAACTGGATATTCTCTGTGTGACTTTTAGTTAGTGTGTATAAGAGTTTGTCTAACTTTTTCATTTTTTTCCACAGAGCCATCTATGTGTTTCATTGATTATTTGTGTTGTTCTCTTTGTTTCTGTTTTATTGAGTTGAGCCCTCAGTTTGATGGTCTCTTGCCTTCTACTCCTCTTGAGTATGCGTATTTATTTGGTTCTGGAGCCTTCATGTTTGTTGTTAAGTTGCTTACTTCACATTGTTCTAGAGTTTTCAGGTGTGCTGCTAAGTTGCTAATATAAGGTCTCCTTTCCCTTCCTCCTCTTCTTTATTTTCCTCTTCCTCCTCCTCATCCTCCTCCTTCATGTAGGCACTTAGTTCTATGAATTCTTTATTTCCAAAAGTTTGGGTATGCTGTGTACTCATTTACATTAAATTCTAGGAACTATTTGATATTTTTATCCCTGTATTAATCCATTTATCATCCAGTACAGAGTTACTCAGTTTCTATTAGTTTGTAAGCTTTCTGTTGTTGGTATCCAGCTTTAGTCCACGGTGGACTGACAGGAAGCAGGGAGTTATTTCAATTTTCTTGTATCTGTCCAGACTTGCCTTGTGTCCACATCCATCGTCAAGTTTAGAGAAATTTCAACAAGGTGCAGAAAAGAAAGAATATCCTTTTGGGTTTGGGTAAAATATAGAGACTGTCCTCAAGTGGACAATGGAATCAACAAATAATTTTTCACATTGTGCTCCGTATACATACATCAGCAAACTTCTGTATTCAAAGTAGATTCCCCATACTCTCCTTACGGAAATGAGAATCTATGTGCAAATGTTCTGTAAATATCGGTTACGTTCATTTGGTTTATGGCATCTGTCAGCACCGATGTTTGTTTAGTTTTTGTTTGGATGCCCTGTCCATGGGGAAGGGTTGGATATTAAAGTCTACTGCTATCAGTGTGTGAGTTTCTATGGGACTTCAGATGTAGAAGTGAGTGCAAGATTAAAGTGCAGAGGATTTAGTAACAGCCACGCTCCCTGCCCTCTCTGTTTTCTTAACAAACTCAGTATTTTGATTTTCCCTCAAAAGAGAACATAACTGTCGTATTCTGTTTTTAAAGTTCCTTTGTTGATTTAAAGGCAGATTTATATAACAGGAGTTTCCTATGAGATTGTATGCTGGAACCTGATTAGAAAATTCTATTATGGAGCATACACTACAGGGTATATATTAAATTTAAACTCAGTATTTATATTCCTTTTGATAATAAATATTAAGTACAATTACTTATCTTTTACCCGTTTAATTATTTATTTATTCAACTTAGTTATCTTTTAATTATATTTCAAATTTTTTATGAATCATTTTATTCAAATGATACTCCTTTACAAATCCCCAATCCTACCCTACCTCTCCCCCCTCCCCTTTGCCTCTATGAGGCTGCTCCTCCACAAACTAACCCATTCCTGCCTCACTGCTCTAGCATCCATCCCCCTATCCTGGGGCATCAAGCCTCCACATGACCCAGGGCCTCCTCTCCCACTGATGTCAGATAAGACCATCCTCTGTGAGCCATGGCTTCTGTCTATGTATGCTCTTTGGTTGGTGGTGTAGTCCCTGGGAGCTCTGGGTGGTCCAGTTAGTTGATATTGTTCTTTCTATGGTGTTGAAATCCCCTTCAGCTCCTGCAGTTCTTCCCCTAGCTCTTCCATTGAGTTCCTCAGGCTTAGTCCAATGGTTAGGCGTGAGTATCCGCATCTCTATTGGTCAGATGCTGGTAGAACCTCTCAGGGAACAGAAATACCAGGATCCTGACAGCAAGTGCTTCTTGGTGTCAGCAATAGTGGGGGGGGGGGGGTCGGGGGTGGGTGGTATCTGCAAATGAGATGGGGTGGGGCAGTCTCTCTTCCTTCAGTCTCTGTTCCATTTTTTGTCTCTATCTTTCCTTTGGACAGGAACATTTCTGGGTTAAATTTTTTGAGATGCATGGGTGGCAGGTACCATTCCTCAACTGGGTGTCATGCCTATCTACTGGAGGTGGTCTCCACAGGTTGTATCTCCCCTTTATTGAGTATTTTATCTAAAGTCATCACCATTGGGTCCTCGGAGCCTCTCGCTTACCTGGAGTCTGGGACTTGCTAGAGCCTAACCTCAGTTCCCCATCCACCAGTGCTCTGTGTTTCTATTCAATTGTCTAATCCTCTGTACTTCTCTCCTGGCCCTTCCAATACTTGATCCTGCCCTTCTTTTTCCCTCCCCCTACTCTCTCCCTCCTAGGTTCCTTAATTATATTTTACGTTGTTTATTTGTTTTGAAACAAAGTCTTATAGATCAGGGTAACCAGAAACTTGTGATTCTCGTGCCTAGGAGAATATCTTTATTGAATTTTTAATAATTTTCAAATGTCATACAATGACAAAATATTAATGAAGTAATATTATTTGAATTGATAAAAAGTAGAGCCTCCCAGGACCCCACAGGGATGACATTAGTGGAAATACCCCACAAAGTGGAGGGAGAACCTGTCGAAACCATATCCAAAGTTTAGGCATGGCCTCCCTGTTGAGGGATGGGACCACCCACCCATCTACAAAATTTTAACCTAAAATTGCTTCTGTCTGAAGGAAATACAGGGACAAAGACTGAGGCAGAGACTGAAAGAAAGGCCATCCAGAGATTATCTCACCTGGGAATCCATCACACATGCAGACACCAAACCCAGACACTGTTGTGGATGCCAAGAAGTGCTTGCTGACAGGAGCCTGATACAGCTGTCTCCTGAGAGTCTCTGCCAGATCCTGAGAAATATAGATATAGATGCTCACAGCCAACCATTGAGCACAGGAACCCCCAAGGGAGGAGTTAGGGGAAGGACTGAAGGTCTTGAAGGGGGCTTATCTAGCATCAATGGGAAGGGATGCTCTTGGTCCTGTGAAGGCTTGATGCCCCAGTGTAGAGGAATGCTAGCTCCTTGAGAAAGGAGTGGGTAGGTGGGGGAGCACCCTCATAGAAGCAGAGTAAGGAGGTTAGGATAGGGGGTTTGCAGAGTGGAAATCAGAAAAGGGGATAACATTTGAAATGTAAATAAATGAAATATCCAAATTTTAAAAAAAGTAAAATATATTTTGTGATATTCCACTATTTGGTACTTTATATCCTCACAGAAAGATGTGATGTGTTCTTGTATTTGTGAATATCCAAGTAATTCTAAGCCTGGATATATTAAGATTACAATAAAAATGATAGATTAAGAAAAAACAGTTAAATTTCTGACACAAATAACTACAGTCAGCTGATTAAAGGACACAACAGGAGAGGTTGTCCTCCCCAGGGAAGGGCGCAACAATTCATTGTCCAGTGCCAAGTAGCCAGACAAGAAAACATACATAAAAATAACTCGTTATGTGCCTAAGGTAAATTTAAATAATATGTGTGTGTATATGTGCCCATGCATGCATGTGCATGAAGGTGTGTATAAAAAGCATTCATTCATGCAATAATAATTAATGAAAAGAGAACCCATGACTTAGAAGAAGAAAAGTGAGGGGAATATGGTAGAGATGTATCAGGAAACAGAAAGGATAACTGTTGTAATTAAATTGAAATTTCAAAAAAAAAAGTTAAACTACTATAAAGCAAAAACTCATCATGAGTGGGCAAAGAAAACATTTTGATTCAAATCAGTTATTCATAAATAGATTTATCAAGCAACACAGAGTTGATTGTTTTTTTTAAAGAAGCACAGATTGCAGATAACACCTATTTGGTGTTTTCAAGCAACTGTGTGAATTGGATGTCAGCTACACTGACTAGTCAGTGGTACAAACTTGTGTCGCGCCCACCTCGAGCAGCGGGCAAGGAAGACACAACAGGGTCAGATTCTTCTCAACAGTCTTTATTGCAGGCACCCAGGGAAGACTGCTTATAGGCACCCTAGCACAGGAGAAGGCTCCGTGGCACCCCGGGATTAGTCAGTCTGCTGGCATCTAATTTGCATGCACCAGCTCGGGAGGGGTCCGCACCAGATTTGGGCTAGTGCCTGCGCAGTGGAGTCCTTTACCACCAAGGCACACGGAAACCGGCGCCATCTTAGAATTGGCTTCCTACACTCTTGAGTCCTTTCTGATTTGTTTAGAAGGTGGGAAGAACTGTGTCTACCTGCTCTGCAACCGATCAGCACAGGTTTCATTACTGTGTGAATTCCAACCTCTCTCTCTCTCTCTCTCTCTCTCTCTCTCCCTCTCTCTCTCTCTCTCTCTCTCTCTCTCTCTCTCTCTTCTTTCCTGTCTCATCTTTCTAAACTACTTCCTTCCCAGTATTTTCAGCAGAGATGGAGGGGAGCCTCCTCAATACCTAGAGAGTAGTGACAGGGACTGTCCTATCTCTTCAGGGATGTGGATGCAGCTGAATCAGGAGAGCAAGCTGCTAACCCACTAAAGGAGCTTTTGAACCTAAATTGTTGTTGGTAGCTCTGTGAGGCTCTTATTTAATTCTCCTGCCTGGAAAGAACAAATTATGTTCTATTTAGGGGTGATTCTCTTGCCAATTGAAGGTGCTCTTTTAAGTAGTGAAGAAAAAAGTGGAGAGGAAATTATGCAGTGACATTTCTCTTAAAGTTCTATTTAGAATACAAGTAAAGGAAATATATAAAAGAAATAACAGGAATGAATAAAAAAGCACAAAAGAAAATCCATCTCAGAAGTAGGTCCTCCAGTCAGGCATTCTTATTTTCCTGCTTCTTCACGCTTTATTAAACAAAGCTTTTTAATCTAGGATTTTGTTAAAATATATTTCCTATAGAATTAACTTGAGTGTTGTGTGAAAGGATAGAAAGTTAGTACCCCCACCCTCCACCCCTTGACAGGATGGAAGAGACCCTTGGTCCTAACAACACACATATTTTTAAGGCATTGCAATCTACTTTGTAGTGTCTAGAACTAATTTGAAGTCTGTAATGAAGTAGTATATAACACTAAAGTAGGCATCTAAATACATAACAGTGTGTGTTTTCCAGAGTTAAAAAAAATGACTTTATAAGGAAAACTATGTCAATAAACACAACCATCACATCTGCAGTTCTCAATTTCATTAAATCTTAAATAGCTCATTGGAAATATTGCCATTTATTTGTAATAGCATTCAAACAATGTATAAAGATTTCTATAGTTGTCAACAGGGATCGGCCTACTTTGGTTCAGTGGGAAATATTAATATTAATGGATAATCATTCAGTTTATTTCATTTTTATGAAACAAAATCATTTAAATAAATCTATAACCAAATACACATGTAGGTTTTGGGACAGAGAATGGTGTCGAAACAAGGACACATTTCTAATGTTCTCGACATTCATGTGGGGCTCCTTTGTTTCTGGCTGTTTTTTTTTTTTTTTTTTTTTCCTCATTCATCACAAATATCACAGACTTCCACAAAGCTTCCCAGAGTTTTTTCTTAGCTCCAGTTAATCCATCTTTTAAGTGACTGAATAATTGTCTTTGTTAAGTCATAACTGATAGTTTCTCTGCCTAATAAAGTCCACTAAATGTCAGGACACAAATCCCACCATAAACCAGGTATTATGTTAGATAAAGCTTGTTTTTCTATGTACATTTCAATGCCTTTGGGACACTCACTTCTCCTTTATGTAAAGTATGGTTCTCTTCTTGGCTGTAGCACTAATTAAATACTTGGTTATCTTGGCTGAGTGTTTGGTCTTGGAGCATATATCCTTGGGGTAACTCTTACATGTATCTTTTCTTGTTTGATAAAAGTTATTAACCTTCCCTGGCCTAATCATGGCAATCTGCAGTAGATTTTTCCTTTGGAGGTTTTCATGAGGACTACAATACCTGGAATCATGCTTGTATATTACAGACTGAAAAGAAAAGCCATCCATGCTTTGACTTATTCCTTCCCAAATTATCTGATGATGATTATGATAGTATCTTTCAAATAATTACAAAGCTAAAGTTTCCATTTGTAAAACAAAAATTTGGACTTAATTTCAGGCAATTTGTTTCATATTGTTCTGTGTTTGAATAATCTGTAATAGTATACTATAGGTATATAGTCAGCTTGAGAAATAATCACTTGTTTTTTTCTATAAACAAGTCGATTTCTAGGTCTATCTAGCATTACAACATGAAGAAATGCCACTGAAATAACTTGTTGATGGAATCAGATTTGTAATGTATTATTAATATATTATCCCTGGGTTTCATATGTATATGAACTTTTCATATATGAACTTCAAAGGTGATTTAATAAAAACATACTCGATGAAGACATTTTAGGTTTATTAGTTATTATAATTATCCCTGGTTCACTTTCTTTTAACCTCCATCAATTTTAAAATCACATTTTCATTCCTCAGGCTTGCAGTAGCCTTTTAGAAATGAGATGTGTTCATTAACTAACTATGGGCTGTTTGTACTTTAAGTGTGAGGACTTGGACATAAAGAGTTAATGAGAGCAAAACAGGAACAGAGAGAGGGAGACAGATACACACACACACACACACACACACACACACACACACACGACACATATAACACAGTCTCTTAACAGCTAAGTCTTGGGGCTGATAGAAAACTAGAAGGATGTATTATGAAGGGTGTGACATCTGTCCTCAGAAGGGCTTGTTTAATATAGTGCCATGGAACTACCTAATCTGTTCCAATTTGCTACTCATTTTTCTTTGTTATCTGTCTCAGGGATGTCTCATCTCCCCAACTGACTGCTACAGGCTAGCAATCTGTAACAAAAACTCCATCTCAATCTCAGAGATAATAAAAAAGGGAGGCTACAAGATTAATGACCCACATCATAATTATAAAGCCTCAAACCACAGGCCTTATAAGGCATTTTAGAATTGAAGTCTTTCAGGGTTGAAGAAGCCATGTGGTTCCGTGCTGTGAAAATATCACTCTCTTACTAAAGGAGATGCTGGCTTATTCAATCTATGTATGCCACTGTGGTTTTAGCAGTGTTAGAAATGATAGTGAAGAAATGGTTTCTTCCCTTATGGAACTTAGAATAATTTTGTCTATCTTCATTATCCCATGATAATACCCAGATCTTATTAATCCATAGAAAAGCAAGAGCTGTTTTTGGAGCCAGGTGAAAACAGAGGCTACTGATGCACAATTTCGCACATCTGTCCCACAGGTACCTGTTCATATCCATGATGAAGGAGAACCAGTCTACATTGATCTTTAAGAACTGACTACTTTCCATGGCAGTCATTATAAATAGAGAAATTCTCATAAATTCTTACTTTACACATTTTTATATATAACTGATGTCTTTTCTCACTGAATCGAAATGTAGTCTTGTGCACATACAGACAGACATATGTGCACACTCATGGACACACACACGTACTTGCATGTGCATGTACACACAATTACTAAGGTATAACAGTACACATTCATGAGTAATTACTAAAACTGTGGGAAGAGACCTCTTAGACCAGAGAGCTGAAAGAAGTCAAAACTAATTTGGAATTGCTGATTCCACCAATCAATAGGGAGGAAGAACAAAAGGTGACTTTCTTATAGGAAAAGACAGCTAGGGACGGAGATATGGTATGAGAAAGACTTCAGAGAAACATTTAACAAATGTTCATACAGGCAGTGCTTTGGATCCCATGGGATGTATTTGGCTGGAATACTGGGTTTAATAACAAGTCTGTCAAATGCAACACTACTTATGTACTAAGCTTGTGAGAAGTTTTAGTTGTTTAGGGATCTCAAACTGTTAACTAGCAACCTAACAAAGATAGCGCATCCTCTGGGCCTTGACTGTACTATCAGTGATACCGTATCTTTCGCACTCACGCAAACATTTCTCCAGTGTGTGGGTTTATGTCTCCCTCTTTGGAAGTAGGCGTATCTTCTGGCTCCTTTCCATTCTTCCGTGTAATTGGTCTGAAATACAGAAGACTGTTGAGTTCCAGGATCTGGAGTATTTCTCTTGAATCATGATTTAAGAAACAGTCTTGCCTAGACTCTGACCTTCACACTTTATTCAAAATGTAGTGAAATCTTGTACGTACAGGCCAGCTCTGACAAAGCACCCCTTCCCTACATTTGATCGTTGTCACACAACTCACCATTTCCAGCCAATCATAAAGGGTTTCATCTGTATGCAATTTTTTTTCACTCTATCTTCTTTAATACTCTTTAATAATGTTGTGTTAATTTGGGGGAACTAACATTGATGTCAGATATTTTAAAAAAGTTATTGCACTTCATTTTATCTAACATATCTGTGAAGCAGGTATTACCACCTGTCTTACACGGGGTTTGTTTGTTTGTTTATTTTGTTCTTGTTTTTGTTTTTTGTTGTTGTAGTTGTTGTTTTGTTTTTGGTTTTGGTTTTGGTTTTGAAAATGAGCTGTTAGGCAGGTCCTTGCTCAATATCCAAACAATAGGAGACAGTATGAGTTAGAGGCAGACAAACCTGATTCCAATATGTACATCTTCCCTTTTTACCACCACTTAATTAAAGTTTGTGTCTTTTCTTCTGTCTTTATTTTCTCGTTATGTTTTACCAGCACTTACTTCTTTAAGTGTTTCACACAGGAAGAATGAATGACATGCAGAAGACTAGATGACAATTCTGTAAACTAGTTATGTCTTCAATAATATTTTAACTTCCCTAATTGTGGAAGTGATAGAATAACACATAATAGAATCAAAGCAATTGCCAATTAGAAATTTCAAAACAGGCAAACTTCCCCTTACATTTTGACCACATGCTGAGTGTCTGAAAAGCTGATCTGTAATAAAAGAAATACCTCTGGCATCACAAAGATTGTTTTCTTGTTTCTCCCCTGTAAAGTTGAAAATCAAACAATATTATTTACGTCGTAATTTGGACAAACCTGAGGAGGTTATGTGCTAAACAGTCTGTGATGTTGAATATAGAGAGTGCTCGATGCACGGAAACATTTTTGAAGTGGTGGTGTTTGAGGTGCTGATACTATCAACAATAGCATCAGCCTGACGTAAACATCTGTGCTTATTTATAAAAAACAAACTGTGATATGCAGAGTGTAAGGGCGAAGCACAGTAGGAGAGGTTAATTAACCTGTCTGTGAAATAACACAGCAAATGATAGGTGAAAATCGAAATGTTGGCACTTCTCATTGCAAGTGGACTTTGTATTTAATTGTATATGTGTTTATGTGGAATACTGGTTTAGAACTATATTTGTTGGCATTTATATCACTGCCATTCAGTGTGATACTGTTCATTTGGATTCATTGTTTTATTTACCAAATTCTTGTGAAATCTGAGTGGTTTACCACCATTAGGGATTTGTTACTCTTCTAGGGCTGTGCCATTTACGCACACAAGAAAGCATATTTCAAAATTTTAATCCACCCTCCTTGGTGATTAAAAGGTCAAATATGATAGATGTGTTCAGAGACCTTTGGCACATTGCAGGCACCAGCCCATCAGTTCAAGCCAGCCAGTACATCAATCCTTTCATCAAGCTTTCTGATATATGTGCCACTCATCCAGAAATCCATACAACTTTTCCAGATCCCATTTAGTTCTTTCAAGGAAGAGATGTAGAAAGACATGCTCAAGTTCATTCTGGCATCCAAAGCATTGCTTTACAAACTCAAAATCTTCTGAAAATATGCCTATAAATTAGTATTATTTTCTTAGTGCTCATTTTAATTAGTGATGTATATTAATCTCCAACATTACCAGAAAAAAATCATAAAGTAAAATAGGTAACTGAATTATGTTACATATAATAGACTTAGACATCCAAACATAAAGACTTGAATAAAACCAGTAGGAGATGCCCATGGAAGGACCATGCCATGGAGAAAAGCAGTAGGTAGGACCATGGTGGCATGGAGGAGAGTGCTGAGTATTGTAGGATACTGAATACCCAAGTAAGGACCATTGCTTTTTTTTTTTCAGAGGTAGAAGACCAGCTGATGCTTCATGGTCTGATGGAGATTACAATGTCTATACTGACTACAGATCATAAGTAGGTCAGGGTATAAATTAGGCCAACAATTAAGTTACCATCTTAATCCAAGTATAAGATCTGAAAGGTAGCAGTGTGGTAACTTACTAATTTATTCTGTCCTGACTTCCATATGTACCTTGAATTCCTATCATTGCCATTTCTCTCCCAGACATATTTCTATTTGCAGGGGGCACTTAAGCAAAATGAAAAATCACAAAAACCTTCGAAGTTTGTGCCACATTGACTTGATGAAAATTAGTTCTTCCAATAGATTCCCCTTCCTGCTGCTGTTCTAAAGAGAAATGGTGTACAGTGGTAGCCATTGACTAGAAGTCAGGTATCGAATCCCTGAAGAAGGAATGCATAGGACTGCAGACTAAATATGCTAGGTTTTATACTTCTATTTGAAATCTATCTTCATCATATGAGAATAAATGATATTCTAAATCATTGACTATAGAATATAAATTTATCTAGATTTTCTTTTAAAAAGTCTAGTTTAACAACATTGACATTAAATATCTCTTCTTTAGAAGTGTTTTACTTAAAGTATTTCAGTTGAATAACTAGTTATTTAATTTACTGTGACATGAAATAAACTCTGAGCATTTTTTTTTGGTTTTTTTTTTTTTTTTGAATTCTTATTTTTTTCTTCCAAGTAGGTATAGTCGCCTAACACATTTTGATTATAGGAATGTATGAAAGATAAAATTTCTATTTAATCATTAACTTTCAATTTAAGAGGCATAATAGGAATTGGAAGGAGAAATTCAATTTCACATAATTAAATGACCCATCATAAAGCAGATGATAATAAGTGCATAAGTATCTGTGAAATGTTCAGCTGTGTGTGTGTGTGTCTGTGTGTGTGTGTGTGTGTATGTGTGTGTGTGTGTGTGTACATATGTATGTATGTATAATGTCCTCTCACTTCCAAAGCTGAGGGAGCATCATGAAATCAAGTTCATAAAAACTGTAAATGCCAAAGATCAGGGAAAACCAGGATGCATCTAACTTCTGCATATGCCAGAAACTCTGTACTTATGAAGCCATAGCAAGTGTGGTTACTTTCGAGTACACTGAGGTGGAGTAAGTCATAAGACTCACTCGCAGCTGATGAGCTGTTGACTGACAGTTGCCTGCTTTTAGTGGAGAATGACTTTTCTTTAAGATTGTGATTGCTGACCAGCCAACCAAGGTGAGTGTGGATTCCTATACCTGTTAGTATATGGGAGACAAGACTGGACACTGTAAGTTATATAAGAAGAAAAATTAGAGGCTATGGCTTTGAATGAGAATATCTACAAAGTCAAGAACCATTAGGAAAGAGAGTAGTGAGTTATTGTAATCAAAATACGTGCAGGAAATTATTAAATGATTGATAAAATACAATAAGATGAGATAAAAATAGAAAGAAAAAATACAATCAATTTTCATAACACATAATGTTGAAATAAATAATCAAATAAATATATCAAAGTGTTCTCACATGAGTGAATAGAAGACACTCAAATCATAAAATGAAGCAATTCCAAATAACAGAAACATAATTAATTCATACAAGTTTCTGGAACACATTGTGATTTTACCACTCGTTAGGATCTCCTGTGTATTTAAATTTGAAGACTCTATGTTAGTTTTACCTCTATAGGGGTAAAGAAAAATATTGAAATATTCTATAAATCAGAAAGATAACACAGGAATGTAAGACAGGCTGCTAGATTTTTATTTTACAATCTATAAAGTTGAAGGAATAGAAATCCAGCATCTGACCACACTTAAAAACTAGAGTATTAATATAAAAAATGTGGCCACGATGCTAACAGTGCATAGAGATACATGCCCAGTCAAAAACATATATATATTGCACTCTGTCGCTTCGGAATCAGCAGTATGCGAATTTGTAGACTGTTTTGTGTAAACATGGTTTTCAGTGCCTTGTGCCTCAATGAAATAAACATCTCACACAGGTTGCTAAGGCTATGCCCTGACTTTATGAAACCATAATCAAAAACCAATTGAGGGCAAACTATATCATTTCAATCTTTCCAAGACTAAATCCAAATCCATGAATTCTTTGGCTAAGTCAAGCCCAGGTGTTTAGAGGTAGATATTAACAAGATATAACCTCACACCACAGTTCTAATCTTCATGTAAAATAATCTCAATATACCCTACATTTTTGCTCCCCTAAGCGGAGTTGGTTCAGAATGCTGAAAATGAATTGGATAAGTCTGTGAGTATGAATATCCCATTCCTTTTCCTTCAGCACTGGAAAAACTAGGCATTGGAACCAAACTCAGGAAGCGCATTCTCTGTATGTCCAAATTCTCCCTATCATATATATTTTATTAATAATAAGCACTGAAGCTATAATAGCCATGCCATTTTCTCTGATGATTTTAGGACACTGCAATCCCCTGTAAGCTGGAGGTTGACTTGTTCATCTTTCCTACACCAATAATAGAGACTGGTTCAACATAGACTTTCAATGAAGTTTCTTCTTTCATGTTTTGAATCATATCATTTTTCTTTCGTTCTTTCCACAGTAAAAGTATTTTTAAGAGGTCAGGGCTTCGAGTTTTCTAAAGGACTAGGAAACAATCTGAGGATGTGCCTGCACTGCCTTTAGCTAGAGGCAGTTTGAGGACATAATCCTTTATGTCTACCAGTGGCTTCATATTTTGTGACTCTTCAGCTGTCTAGCTGTATTACTTGCAGAGAACATTATGGGGTAGAGATTGAATCCCATCTCTCCTGCCAGGCACTCACACAACAGGCAAAACTCGTAGCATGAATTTATGACTCTTAAAGCATAAAAGATGTTCAAGGACTCTAGTTACCTAAAGAACACGTGAAAGCTACATTTCTAATAGCATCTGCTGGACCAGTATAAAAGATGAAAATCCTTAGTCACTTTTGCTATCTTCCATGATAAATCGTGCATCATCAAAGCAAATGGATTATGTGTGAATTAAAAGAATACTGGTGTAGGATAATTTATTTAAATACACACACACACATACATGTACAGACATATGAAATAAAATTGTTTTGAAATTTTTATTATTTCATATCTTTGGCTGACTAAAATGACAGAAGATATTAATTTAAATAATTGCTATCACTAAGCTATTTAAAAAACATCAGATTTGTGTGTGTATGTATGTGTGTGTGTGTAATAATGGCATATTTATTATACAACTTTAGAAGAATTTTCACGTTCTTCTATACTCATAGATTGCTCAGCTATCAGCAGAGAATCTTCTTTTTGCATCAGATGGTAACAAATACAATGACCCACAAACAGACAATATGCAGAGAGTAAAATCTTAGACTTAAATTAGATTTCTCCATCAGTTCCACCATTCAGAGCTTGGAGAATATATGAAAGAGGAGGCAATAAGAGTATAAGTACCAGAGGAGATGGAGGACATCTAGGAAGCAATACCCTATAAATCAACAGGATTGATGCACACATGAACTCACAGAGTTTGAGGCAGCACACACTGGGCCAGCGTGGGATTTTACTAGATGGGGTCCTAGAGCTGAAAAGAGATACTCCTATTCCTCTACCAGAAGCTACTCAGATGATAACCACTTGGAAATAAAAATTTGTTTTTTCAAAGGGAGTCTGTCTGGAAACAAACATTATATATATATGGTATAAGAATATATATATATATATATATAATATATATATTATATATATATATAAGAATATATATATATATATATATATATTCTTATACCAGAATCCTTTGTCCTTTGTGTGCCTATTGTTGCTTACACTTTAGTGCTTAGCACTTTTATAGGATTCTTGTGTTTGAGAACAACTGGGTTTTCATTTCATGGGCCTTCTTTTGGGCTCTTCTTCAATTTATTTTTCTATCCTATTCTCACGTGTCATTTTTGTTTTATCTAATATATATTCTTTTATTGTCCCTTATGACCCACTTTGTTTTCTAATAAGACAGAGGCAGGTGGATCTGGGTAGTCAGAGAAGTGGAGAGGGTGAGTGAAGGGAGGGGAAACTGTCATCAGATACATTATGTGAGAAGGAAATCTGTTTTCGATAAAGGCAGTAAATAAAAGTTTGCTTCATCACAAAAATAAAATTATTAAACTAAATTGTGGTGAACAACCGTGTATGCTTGAGATGGATATGGATAGGCTTTGAAAGCAATGGTAAATTCATATAATTTTCCTCTTTATTCATTCTAGGATCTGACGTATTTTTCTCTTTAAAGAACTCATTTAAACACTATACTCCTTGGAGTAGTTTGTCAAACTAGATCTTAATAAAGTACTAGGAATAGATATGAGTTTTGGCTATTTATTGCATCAGACTTCAGGACTGTGGAAATTTCTTGTACCCGGGAATAGAATTAAGGAAGTGTGTTTCAAATAAGATAGTGGACTTGGGTGTGTCTTTGAGAGGCAAACAGGGATCACTTAAAGAGGCTTCTTCTCCTCTCACCAAAATATTCCTAGCGATCTGCCTCCATATAGACAATGTGATGAAGAATCAACATGGTGTACACATAGCATTTTCCCATTTCACCAGATACTGCGTGAACTTTCTCGGTGTGGCTGGGTCCTCCTCTAGGCTCTAAAGCCATCATGAGTGAAACTGTTATAAAAGGTTTAATTAACAATGGTGTAGCTGTCTCATGTGAGGCTATGCCAGTGCTCACAGTCACCTATAGGATGGAACACAGGGCCCCCAATGGAGAAGCTAGAGAAAGCACCCAAGGAGCTAAAGGGATCTGCAACCCTATAGGTGGAACAACAATATGAACTAACCAGTACCCCCAGAGCTCATGTCTCTAGCTGCATATGTATCAGAAGATGGCCTAGTCGGCCATCACTGGGAAGAGAGGCCCCTTGGTCTAGCAAACTTGATATGCCCCAGTACAGGGGAACACCAGGGCCAAGAAGTGGAAGTGAGTGGGTAGGGGAGCATGGTGGGGGGAGGTGGAGTGGTAATAGCATTTGAAATGTAAATGAAGAAAATATCTAAGAAAAAATTAAAACAAAACAATACAAAATAAAACAAAAAACAAACAAACAAACAAAAAAAAACAATGGTGTCCTGCCTGCATGATATGATAGTGCACTGCTGAAACAAACCTTGTATGAGCCAATATCTGACAGCCTTTAAGACCCACTCCACAAGTTGGAAACCATACACACAACTGTACCTCTCTCAGGCGACCACAGATCAGAGACTTAATAGCTCAGAGATCTAGTGTACACCCTAATATTACAGTTCTACTAAAATAATGTAGTAAATGCCTCCTAATAACGTTTTCCTGAACTAAAGATCAGTACCCTCCTTAGCTATCATCAAAGAAGCTTGTTCCTGCAGTACACATAGGAACAAGGGAAGAGACCCACAGACAGACATTAGGCAGAGAGAGAGAAACCTCAGAGGACTCGGTCCTAAACTGTTTTTCTCCATCAAATTTCTCCTCTTAAGCCAAACCAAACCAAAACATCTAACCCATCAAACAAATGAACAAAAGAACCCTGAGAAAACAGAGAAAGTAAGAGCCTGAGGAGATAGCAGACACTATGGAAACAAGGCCCTCTAAACCAACAGGATTAACATACATCTAAACTCACAGAGACTGGGGCACAATATGTAGGGACTGAAAATGCTTGTAGCAGTTTGTGTCATAGATCTGAAAGGAGACGTGGGCAAAAGGCCTTATTGCAAACTCAGGAGTTATCTACAATTGATAACCACTAGCAAATGGAAATTTAGTCTTCTTGAAGGGAGTCTCACTGGGGAAAGAACTAAGGGTAAGCTGGAATCCCATCAGTATACCATCAACAGACAGTTAACAAGCCCATCAGTATACTGTCAGCAGAAAGTTAACTCAGCAGCAGGCTTGGAGGTTTCTTATCTGGAGTTGTGACAGAGTTTGTTGTTGTTATTATTTAATATTATGTTATTTTTCATTTTATTTTATTTTATTTATATATTTTTATCCCCTTTGCTCTGCAGGAGTTCTCTCTCTCTCTCTCTCTCTCTCTGTGTGTGTGTGTGTGTGTGTGTGTGTGTGTGTGTGTGTGTGTGTGTGTGTGTATGGAAGGGGAGGTGGAGAGGAACTGAGAGAATTAGAGGGAAGTGAAACAGCAATTAGTGTATATTATGTGAGAACAAAATCAATTTTCAATAAAAATAGACATAGAAATAAAAATGAAAGAACATGTTTGAAAAAATCCATATTGAAATAACCCTATCTCTCTTTATGATGTAATTATTAGGAAGAAAAGTACAAGCATATGTAATAAAAAATTAAAATGTATTGAATTATTCTTTGACACATACAGAGGGAAACCTCTGAACTCAGGGAATCAAAGCTTTCCATTTCAAAACACGCCTAAGTTAATTTTGAAGTTCATGAAATTATAGTCCTGTCTGTTTTCATTCAATATTTTTACAGTTGATACTTTATCCAGTACCTAATATATAAGAAAATAGGGTTCATACATATGAAGTTCTTAAGAATAGAGAAAAGAAGGGGAGCTGGCAAGAAGTTTTATTGGTTAATTTCTTACCATGCTGAACTCACGGTTATTATAGAAACCCTTTACCACATTATATCTTTGATGGTTATATGTAATAGAAATTGTGGAAGTAAATGCAATTCGGATGCTTTGTTCTTATTTGGGGCTTTTGTTTTGTGCTGGTGTAATTGCTGTGTTTTGATACAAGGCTTCATATAGCCCAGACTTGTGTCCAGAATCTACTGCCTATACTTCAACTGGAAATATGCACCACCATATGAGGCTTTTGCACATATTTAAAACATTTAATTATATATACCGTCATATACTCTAGTTACCTACAAGAATCAAATCAGGTAGAGGATAAATACATAGCAAATGGTTACTTCCAAAAGAAGACTTGCAGCATCCTGGTCACATATGGTAGCACTAACTGCATTGCAATAACATAGTGAAAATAATGTTGGTCTTTCCTTTAAAAACCACAGTGCAGTGTATTCTCTGGACAGAAAGTGTAGAAACTCTTCAAGATAGGAGAGGCTGACCCTCTGTAAAAGCAGACTTCAAGTAAGTGAACCTCCCTAGTGTGATAGAAAGCTGGCATATGCAGTCCAAGCAGTCTTAACTGTGGGTACCAGCAGCTCAGCTGTTACAAAGAACACTGAGGATGCTAAAGATAGGCATTCCCAGAGAAGCTGCTGGTGGTAGCATCCTTTCCACAATTATACAGGATTTTGATAAATACTGATATATACATGAAGTCAACCAATTGACATTTCATAATGAGAAGGTAAACAAGATGAAATTATTAACATCTCTTTGGGTGTATACTATATAACATGTTTCAAAATAGTAGAGCTATGTCATGATTGTATGACAAAAACTGCAGACATTATTTTCAGTGACATTTCACTCTTAAAAGTTTAAATGTGCTGGGCGGTGGTGGCGCACGCCTTTAATCCCAGCACTTGGGAGGCAGAGGTAGGCAGATTTCTGAGTTTGAGGCCAGCTGGTCTACAGAGTGAGTTCCAGGACAGCCACGGCTATACAGAGAAACCCTGTCTCAACCTCCCACAAAAGTTTAAATGTATTTTGAATATATAAATAAACCATGTCCATATTTATGTATGTAACATACTGATTCTGGAAACAAATCTCAGGTTAGTAATTGAAACTTCAAAAGAAAATTTTCAACTCAACCAGAAATAAATAGAATACTAAAGTGACTGTTTCTGATTATGTTTGGTGTCATTTTTTTCTATTTCCCTTTATTTTTTATATTTTAAAATATAAAAAATTTTAAATGAGTAACATTCTAACTATGAAGAGTAAAAGTTAAATATTTTATTATTCCAAACACAATTAAAAAAGTCGTAGTTTAAATGGTAGATTATTCTCTACTCTAGATAGCTTCAATTAAAAGTGGATCTTCAGTCCACTTAAAGAATGAATATAAAAGTCCTTAGTGAATTCATTAAAAGGCTTCATCTACTTTCTCATAAAAAAATTGTCCTCAAAAATTTTTCATTTCTTATTCTGACTCACAGTCCTCTCTAATTTCTGATGGCCCAAATAAGATTTACTTAGGTTTATTAATTTGCAACAAAGGAACTCCAGTAAATTTTTAATAATAATAATCATTATCACTGATTAAAATTATATTGTTTGCTCCAGATGGAATTCTTTTCCTGGAAGCAAGAATGAGTTTGCATTGTGAGAATGTAATGTGTTTAGACCCAAACAGGCAGATGGCAGAATGACAGACTACCACACACTCATGATGTCAGTAGCTGTATCTCACCAACGCTTGCTTTAAATAAACTCTGTTGCCAAAAGAATCCCCATACTTTTCAAAAGATAACTAGACTTGAGAGCCTAAACATCACGTGAGGTTGGACATGGTTCTTTTTCATTTCCAAAAATAGACTCCCATGAAGTCTAAGTTTCAGGCAAAGGAAGTATCAGTCAGGTGTAGTTTATCAGTGAGAGTTGTTGATCTTTGTAGATTACCTGGTCACTCTCATTAGACAGGGAAAACTGGTAAGTAGTAACAGTTCTTCGTTAAGGATTTTAGAAGTGTGATTCAAGGGAGGACTGTCATATTTGGTGTAACTAATATTTTTAAGATGTAGTTATCCTGGTTAAAGATGTTGAATTTGTAGTTAATGATATAAAATTAGCAAGATTCTTAAAAAAACTATCTTTAAAAAGGCTTTAGTCTTTAATAGCTTTTCATGGATGCTTAATTTTAAAGGGAAGTCAGTGGTACACTGAGGTTTGGAGTGAAATTCAGAAATAAGTTTCAAGGAAAGTCCTTTCACGTGGTTTCGTCAGTTAATGTGCCTCTTTTATGTATTCCTGGAAATCTCTGTGTGGAACAGATGTGTCCACTGAGGCAAACACATATAGATAAAACTTTGACCCTAATTCTTATAGAATTCCATCTGAAAAGTGAGATAACAACATCTTAGACATATATATTAAACAGCTGACATTAAGCTTCCTTAAACTTTGCACTTTTTTTTTACATTTTTTTAATTAGGTATTTTCCTCGTTTACATTTTCAATGCTATCCCAAAGGTCCCCCATACCCACCCCCCCAATCCCCTACCCACCCATTCCCCCTTTTTGGCCCTGGCGTTCCCCTGTACTGGGGCATATAAAGTTTGCAAGTCCAATGGGCCTCTCTTTCCAGTGATGGCCGACTAGGCCATCTTTTGATACATATGCAGCTAAAGACAAGAGCTCCGGGGTACTGGTTAGTTCATATTGTTGTTCCACCTATAGGGTTGCAGTTCCCTGTAGCTCCTTGGGTAATTTCTCTAGCTCCTCCATTGGGGGCCGTGTGACCCATCCAATAGCTGACTGTGATCATCCACTTCTATGTTTGCTAGGCCCCGGCATAGTCTCACAAGAGAGAGCTATATCTGGGTCCTTTCAGATTTTGCCTCAAATCCTGATGCTTTATGATTCGCTTGACTATATGTTCTTCTTCTCATAGACCTCAGCTTCTTCCTTCAAACTATTATTCCTTAAGTTTTAGTGGTGGTTGTGAGTTTTAGAAGCTATATTAAGTAGAATAGATTAATGAAACAGCAATGCCCAATAATCAAAGTGAAAGCATATTACTATTTACTTATTTAAAAGATGACATCTCGGTTTATTTCCTTTTCATGTAAAATGTAAGACAATTTCACGTATCAGGACACTGTGGTTCAGTTTCTGATACAAAGGACATTCAGATTTTGTCACATAGATGAATATATTTGGGGTTTATATTTCAATTCTATCACAACATAAAAGCCTCATCCTATACAAGAGTATTTCATTGAAAAGGTACAGGAGTGAAAAGATATAGTGAACTTGAACTTTCCTGTTCTTCTTCCTTCTGTGCAGGTGGAAGATGCCATAAGTCTTGCACTGGCCGATGCTGGGGACCCACAGAAAATCACTGCCAGACCTGTAAGTTTGCGATAGTATATGGTTTGAAAACATCAGTAGTTTATGATGGAATCTCCTCACAATTCTGATCACCTGCAGTGTGAAATGAGCTTCATTTGCTTCCATCAGAATAAGCTATTAATATATTGCTTTCAAATGAAACAGTACATAATTGCTTCTCTTATTTCTTTGTGGTTTCTCATTTAATGACCTCCATTGCACATTTGTCATGACATTTTTCTCTGACTTTGAAGTCTGTGTATCAGTAAAATTAGGAGATTCAAAGGCATAAAAATTCATATTAAATCAATTTCAAATACATTGGTACTGAATTAAATTTCCCAAGTATTTATATTGTCATTCATGGATTACAAGAATAAAATTGCAAGAAGGAACCTGTACCTGTTTGTCCAAAGCCCTGAATATGGCACACACATGTAGGCTACATGGCTAATGTGTTTACTATCACGACTTACTCTTAGATTATGCTTCCTTTTAACATTCAATTTCAGTGTGTGTGTGTTAGTATGTGCACATTATTATAAACAGTAGGTTCTTAACTCAGTCTTTAACTAATAGAAGCAGTAACTGTCATCATTGATAAGACATGGGAAACAAAGAGTGCCACTGCAAAGGTCAAGGGCTGGGAATGACCATTGTCCTTGGAGTCTTTGCTGTGTATGCATGAAACCTTGGCTAGATCCCCAGCCCTAAACACATATACAATACCTTTAGCATTCTTAAATTTTTACTATACTCAAAATATACATGATATTTCATCAATCTTGTGAATAAATAATTTCTCTTATATTTGACAAAAAAGCTCTATGCAAGTGATAAACTCCCGCCATGCATTAAATACCAACATTTAAAAAAAATAAGGAACAGGTTGGTGATAACATGAAATGCACATTTTGATATCATAGAAAACAAAAATATTGAAAATTTAAAACAGGCAAATATTGCTCAATGTCATCATTTTAGATAAAATTTTGAAGATTTCACATTTTTCTCAGTTCATGACATTTTTTAATAAGGAAATAATAAAATAATTTATTATAGCATAAGCCAATTTTAATAGCATAAGCCAGCAATGGTAGGTGTACAGAAAGAATAACCCTTAAAGGTAAAATATTCTTAAATTTATTAAAGTATGTATATTTTAATATTCGAATGGAAGAAATATAAACAGAATCACATAAAATTGTCAGCCATCCATTGGTACTCATCAAAAAATTCAGAAAATAATTTCTATAGATAAAAATGGATGACTAAATGTCTTTCCCATTTTTACTCACAACTACTTATTATGTTATCTATGTGTTCATTAGCTTTCTGTTACTGTAAAACATATCTGTACAATGATAAATTTGTAAGGTTAAAAGTTGATTCTGGAATGCAGCTTTGAACGTTTTGGCCATGGAGTGACTGGTTCTGTTAACCATGGGCATGTTGCCAGCTAGCATCCACAGCATGGAGAATATGGGTGAGAAAATCTGATGAGACGTTGAAGAGAAGTTAAATACAGAAAGAGGTCATAAGTGGGTATTAGCCCAGAAACCTAGAATACCCAAGATACAATTCCCAAAAACACAAGAAAATCAAGAAGAAAGACCAATCTGCGGATCTTTCATTCCTCCCTAGAAGAGGGAATAAAATACCCATGGAAG
The DNA here is from genome assembly GCF_000001635.26 of Mus musculus. Lineage (NCBI taxonomy): Eukaryota > Metazoa > Chordata > Mammalia > Rodentia > Muridae > Mus > Mus musculus. Next base: position 2,894,566 of record NT_187020.1, on the reverse strand, counting down.
GAGTTGCAGATGCAAAGTTCGGAGCTAAGACAAAAGGATGGACCATCCAGAGACTTCCCCACGCAGGGGTCCATCCCATGATCAGCCACCAAATGCATACACTATTCCATATGCCAGCAAGATTTTACTGAAAGGACCCTGATATAGCTGTCTCTTGTGAGACTATGCCAGTGCCTGGCAAACACAGAAGTGGATGCTCACAGTCAGCTATTGGATGGAACACAAGGCCCCCAATGGAGGAGCTAGAGATAGCACCCAAGGAGCTGGAGGGGTCTGCAACCCTATAGGTGGAATAACAACATGAACTAGTCAGTACCCCCAGAGCTTGTGTCTCTAGCTGCATATATAGCAGAAGATGGCCTAGACGGCCATCATTGGGAAGAGAGGCCCTGTGGTCTAGCAAATGTTATATGCCCAGTACAGGGGAATGCCAGGGCCAAGAAGTGGTAGTATGTGGGTAGGGGAGCAGGGCAGAGGGAGGGTATAGGGGACTTTTGGGATAGCATTGAAATGGGAACAGGTAATCCTTGAGGGTTTATCCTTGGAGAGTCTGTCAATCTCTCTCTCAGCAGCCATTACCTTTAACAATTTGTCTAGGATTTTAGTCTTGTGAAAATTTCCCCACCCATGATAGCATGTCAACTTGTGTTACTGACATTATGCGGGTCTTGCATAGGCAACCATATTTTTGAGATTTTATGGGTACACTTTTCCTATCATGCATAGATGACACTACCTCACAGACTATGCCCTCACCTTCTGACTCTTAGAAGTTAATCACCCTCATCTACAATATTCTCTGGGTCTTCATTGTAGTGCTGGTGTTGTAAAAGTATCAAGTGAAATTCACAGCCAATTGTCTGCGTTTTACAGTTGTGGATATATAAAATGGTCTCTGGTGCAAAAAGAAGCATCTTCGATGAATGAGAGCTACAATTCCATGTTGGTGAAACGATAAGAATTTAGAATGCAGGAATTATACTTTAGGAAAAGCCATCTGTAGAGTCTCTTCTACACTCAACCATACCAGTCATGATGAAATTGTTGGCTAGAATTCCAGTACCAGGTTTGAATTCCTTCCTAATGATGACTTACCTTCAATTAAACAGCTGTTGGATACCCCTAAGAAATAATTGTCACTATTGTACCATAAGGATTTATTGTCATGCTTGTTCTTGTTCTGGTTTGGAGGTTTTTCTGTTGTGTAGTTTTTTTCTTTTCTTTCTTGAAGCCTGCATGACATCTTTACATAATGTGGGAGACAATCCTTCACATACCTTATGTACAATGGAAGATCAATTCTTTCAAATCTTGTGTTGAAATTTGTGATGTCTTCAACAATAAGATTTTCATTTTCAAGTTCTGTTAGACAGCCAAGAGCTATTCAATAACCCTTATTACTTGGGGAGGCTCTTAAGCACTCTGAGCCAACAATTCTGAGAGAGATTTTTTTTTAATGCATGGCACTAAGGATTTTGTTAGGTAACACAGGCTATTGTGGGGAGTATTATCAACCAAACAAGCATAATTTCATTAAAACTATACACATAGATGACAGACAGACAGACAGACAGGCACGCACGCACACACACACACACACACACACACACTAAACATCTCCTTATGTCTTTTTCAAAAGTTGTCAGTATTATTTATGTCCATTTCCTCTGACTCCCTCTATAATGCTCTCTCTTCCTCTGTGTCAGTTAAATTTCCTCTTGATTTCCCTACTGCTTTCTTTAACGATGTGTACTTATTCTCCACTCTTTAGAGCTCTCTCAACCTGACCTGTTTGTCCATGCATATAAGCATGAATTTCCATAGTATTAGTTCTTAGACGTGGCATTTCTATTAGGTCACTGGATTATATGTTTGTACATTCATAGAGATCACCAACACAGAGTCACATTTTTGGCAACAATTACTGCTGCCAGGGTAAATATGTGCCAGTGCACATTTTTCTATTCCTTGACTAACAGCACATTCACAACAGTTTTTAGCTTTTACTAAATGATTAGTATAGAAAAACAAACCTGCAAGTGGTTGTAGATGTCAATGAACTCACTTAATAGAAACAATATTCTATGGCAGGGATTTTTTAACAAGAATTTTAAACCAGATTCTAAACTAAAACTATGTTCCTATGGGAAAATACAGTATTTGGTGACAGTATAAAATAATTCCAAACCTAATCACATGGTGCTGGGTTGGTGCTGCTTATCAAGAATTGATGCCAGACCTTATGGTGATGCAATGGAGAGGCATGGAAGTCGACAAAAACGCATAGGTACTCATGGGCTTTTCACAACAAATAGCTTCTGAAAACTGAGGACTGCAGACATGGATGGTCACACCCAGCTTTTTGAATGTAAGTGATAAGGGTCAAAGCTCAGGCCTTCCTGCTTGTACAGCACATATATTCACCCATAATGAAACAGTCACAGCCCCATATTACCTTCTCAAAGGGTTTTGCTCTATTCTAGTGTAGTGGAAAAGAGAGACCTTACTAAGAAACCCACTACTCTACTGTTTGTACAGAAAAAAATCACAAAATACAAGATGATTTCATTTACCTATTATTTCTGCATAGAAATTAAGGTCACTATCACTTTTCAGCCTTTTAGCTAAGAGGAAGTTTAGAAATTAAGCTCACAATAACATTATAATACAAAATCCACTTAATGGTAACCATATATTCTCCACATTCTATAAATTAATAGAATTATAAATCTATATACATATATAGATTTATCCAAGTACAAATTTTAGTATTCTATATATTACCACAGAATCTAATAGCCTATAAGATGTTTCTATTTTAATGTTTTTTAAGATAAATTTCTTGCAAATTAAGGAGGACAACGATCTTTTTCTGTAAGCTGGAGGTTGTCATATTTGTATAGCTGATACTGGGTTTAAGCCTCTGTATTTGAATCTGAAGCTTGTTCGGTCTCCACACCATGTTGCAGAGGGCACTGGAACGGCATGTTAGCTTTGAACATCCTCGTGTAGACAGGGGGTTGGAAGTGGGTATGGGATGGAGAACAGTTGGAGGGTATACCAGAAGGGGAATAAAATCTGGAGTATAAAATAAAAGATTAAATAAAATTAAAAAGAGAGAGAAAAGAAATCAGCCACGTGATGGAAATCACAGTTGTTCTGCTTCCTGTCATGCGTAAACAACTGCATTTAAATTTCAGTTACCATGTCTATAAATTGAATGGTTATTCTCAACTCCAGAGGGTTGATTTCTTTTTTCTTTTTTTAGAAAGGGATTCTATTCAATGTTAAAGTTGGAATGCATAAGCATTTTGGGGTATAGACTAATGACCCAATGATTAACAATAGTATAACTGAAGGAAGTGTGTTGGAAGCAGTTTTTCATGATAAGTGAATGAAATGATATTGGAGACAAACTCTACAGCTCAGTCTAACCTGGAATGTCTACAACACATCTGCTGTCCAGAGCAAAGAATGAGAAACAGGACTGGGGGAAGTGAAGGCTGTTTGCCCTTGCCTTTCACGCAGGTCCTTTTCCTCTTCCCTTGAGTTACTTACCAGATAAACCACTTATACATATTTATAGAACAGAGCAAATTATATTTTGGAACTATTCAGACACATAAGTATAATAAGGCCCAAGTTTTATAATTATAAAAATAATTTCACATTTCAGTGATAATTAGGTTTCGTGGAAGATTCTTTGGGGATGAGAAATCCCTCTGAGCTTTCACAGAGGTGAATTACAGTCAACCCAGAATTCTAGTCTCCCCTTAGATTTTCCTCTGTGGTTCCTCTGTGAACTAATATGACTTACAATGAATTTCACAGAATTTACAATATTTGTTGATGCTTTTGATAATATTCTACTTAACTGTTTGCCCATAATATGTGCAAGATGTAGTCTTAGTTTACAAATTACTTCTTTCCCTATGGCTGAAGTACATTACTATTGGGGAGAGCTTTCCTAGAGCTAATTTTTTTTCTATTTTCTTTTCTTTCTTTTTAATCAAACATTCCTTTATATCTATTGTGGATTTTTTTTTTCAGAATTTCAAAGTATTAGGAAAGGAAAGACAACCATTCCAGTTTCCTTCATCTCAATTCAGGAAGTTGGAGTTAAAATAATATTTCATTCCTTCTCCTTTCCACTAACTTACTTCTTTGGTTGTGCCTCCTGGTTGGTATGTCTAGAGGTTGCCCTGTGTAGCTAAATGGTGAGAAGTCACAGCAAGACAAATGGCTCAGCTCTGGAGACGTTCACAGTGATGATCAAGTTGTTGGGTGAGATGAAGCACGGGAGTGATGAGAGCTGACAATGTCTATATACGGAGCCACAGCGGGGAAAAAAGATGTCAGCACATCATGGCTTCCTTGAGAGAAAAGCTTCAGGGTTTCCAAAACAGTGGGAAACTTCTGCTGTGTTCAACTTAGAGTTCACAAAATGGAAGTCCAGGGAGAATTTATTGCCATCTTACTATACACAAAGGATTATTTGTTCAGTTTTCAGGAATTATTATTTATATTTCCAAGAGTTTAGAATTATGTGTGTTTTCAGTTCCACTATACTAGTTATTGTATGCACTGGCTTATGAGTCAGAGTTGCTTTGAAGGCACATTGAGTAATTTAAGTATGTCCTCAGTAACATTTCCTGATGTTCAGATTATAAACCAGGACCAGTAGGTATCTTATAAACATTCTCTATTAGAATAGAAGATTTGTTTCTAAACAAAATATTTTAAGAAATCTTAGCTCTGCTAAGGGATTTTATAAATATTAATGTAAGTAAATGATGCTTGTACAATCTTACTAAGTGCTTTGCTCTGGTTTACCCAAGAGCCTGATTTTCTGAACAACTTGAATTCATGCTCCTTAAATCCTTTTTTAATGCTAGAGCACGCTGACCCTAGAAACCTAACAAGAACATTTCTCGCATCACTGCAAAGGGTCAAACAGATCTTAGGCTGGGATACTGAGAGATGCCTTACATGTGGAAGAGCAACTCCAACTTGAAAGTACTTTTTAAGCTCAGTTAAATCGCGCCTGCCTTGCTCCACAGCACAGCTTAAGTAAATTGATTCAGTGGATTAATGTAGTCATGTCAGGGGAGACAAACTTATCTTCTATGTGAAGTCTGAAGCTTATAGAAGTATTATTTAGTAAGCTTGCCGGGAAGAATGACAACTCTGTCTATTCACAAGAACTGAGTTCTGAGGTCTGAGTTGTATAGGTGTAGGTGTGAAGGAGACTAAGCTTTAAGAAATAAATAATAATGATAAAAGGAACAACACTATCTCTGTCCCTGCAAGATGTATGGAGTGCACTTATCACATTTTAAATAGATACTGCATGTCCTTTGTTATCTCTAGTCTCAGATTCAGGCCAGCTCTCTCTGGGCTCTTACTATCAGGAAATGTGGCGACTTTATTTTACATTTGCCTTTTGTCCTACCAGACCCAACTTCAGCTCACTTAGACACTGAATTTTGTGTTAGGAAAGAGAAAAATGCACACATTAAAATATTACTATTTGATTTTCTCAACCTACGCACCCATTTTGCATAAAAGTAGTCATAATTGTCTTCAGTTGCAGATTGGATAATTAGAATATTTTTAAAGAGACAACCTCTGATACTCAATTTTACATCTTCTAAGTTGTTTTTCAAATGTCGTTTCTTACCTAGAAACAAAATAGATAATATGTGTATTTAGCAATAGAAAGAAAAATGTGTTTCTCTCCTGAATTAAAGTAATACAATATAAAAATGGAAGAGAAAATGTATTTTAGCTGCTGGACTAAACAGACAGGGTACTTTTGCTCATTTGTCATTAAATTAATTTAAGCTAAGACATTATTTTAAGACTGAAAACTTCCGCTTCCATTTCATCTTTTAGATAAAAGTCAATATACTATAGAAAATTCTTAATGTGATATTTAATACATTTATAAACACTTTTTTCAAACAACATTTTATATTATTTATTGTTTCTATGAAGACCTTATAGTTTATCTTAAGTAAATTGAAAGTTAACAAGTCTCTGCATATTTTATTATGCTTAGAAATGTGAAAATCACTTTTACATTTGCAACGTATTGAAACATTGTTTAAAACAGGAAAAGAAAATAGCCCGTTTGTTCCATTCTTTCATAAGGAAGGAAAGTGTTGGAAGTATGACTTCTCATATTTGTTTTTAAATATACCCATGACAGAATCAAATGAAGTATTTAATATTATTAAATATTGATTACTCAAAGGTTTTCCCCAAAATATAGTCAAGAAAAAGTAACCACTCAAAATTAAGTTGTATTTCTTTCTCCATGAACATCACATTGTAAATTGTGAGACTCAAATGACAAATTGTGAGGATAATAAACCAATTATACTTGTATACATGCATAAACATAGAATTTATCATAGTATGATGGTGTTAAAGTCTTTGTAGAACAATATAATTTTAAAGGAAGGTGCCAATATGCTAAACTTCTAATTAGAACTGAGAAAAGCATGTGGGAGTTAATGTGGAGAGGAAAAGAGCTGAGCCAGCACCCCTGATCAATCAAGGGAACAGCAAACCTTTGTTAGGAGCCAGCATCTTTAATTAAAACTCTTGTATTTACTAATAACTTTGTACGCCTATAAGCCCTCTTATTGATTTCAATTATTTTCTATTTTCCCCTTTTTGAATGTATAGTTTCTGGAGACATTGTAAAATTATGGAAGACATTACAGTGTAGTAATTACTTACACACATTTAACATGTTAAACAGCGAGTCAATAATTTACTTGACGAACATGGCAACAAATTGCTATTAATTATATTATCATGTCATTCTTCATAGATTGAAGGAGGAGCATGATTTCTATCTAACTAGAGTAGGTACCTTTGTCTGAACCATGGTACAGATGAAAACGCAGTCTTGTTGGGAGATCTGGCTGGGTGTCATGCTAAGAGATTGTGAGGCAGAGATACGATATATGAAATTGTGCTTTTCCTGTGGATATTCTGAAATGAAAAGGGAGATGAGATCATGCCATGGAATTTGACAATTGAAGTCATGAGTTCCGTTGAGCTACTTTTGGTTTTGTATCTTCTGTCCACTTGCCTGTTGTCCTAGTGTCTAACAAAAAGGTACAGCAAATAAATGACATGATAAAATGATGTTTATGGTGAGAAAAATAGTAACAGACACTGTGGTCCAATAGATTTTGTGGCCCCAGTGATCCTAATTTGGACAAGTTATCACCAGTGGATTTATGTTTGTGAAGTAATTAGAAGCATACTTTGCTGTAGAATAGGTATACAAGGAGAACTCAGGCTGTGTTTTACATTTTCCTGATTTGATCTATGTGCACTGAGCTGAGAATTGTTTTTCTTTTTTTTAATTAATTAATTAACTAGTTTATTTATTTACATCCCTAGTGCTGTCCCCTCCATGTCCTCCCCCACACTGATTCCCTCCTCTTCAACTGAGAAAGGGGACATGACCCTCACGCCCAGATATTGTCCAACCCAGGCACATCAAGTCTCTGCCATATTAGGTGCATCCTCTCTCACTGAGACCAGAGAAGGCAGCCCTGTTGGGGCTTGTTAACAGACTGTCTAGTTACTCCAGTGAACCCTGGATAGCAGTAAAAATGTATGAAGTAGATTATATTAGAAAGAAACATGCTATATTTTAAAAGCATTCTTTATTAAATACTTAAGCCATACATGTGTAATGTGAGTCTTATACTCACTACCCATTGTTGCTATTACTGAATTGTAGATTTATATATTAGCTCCCAATAGGTCCCCTTGCCTCCTCTATAAAAGTTTCAATTTGAAACTGCTTCTATGTTAGATGCTATGAAGTCATGTATGTTTATATGTATGTACATCCATGTATGTGCCTGCTAGATAAAAGCTTTAGCAACAGATGTGGAGAGAATTGAAGTGACAACTTAGTTTTCATTATGATCACTGTCAATATTGTTAATTCATGTGGGATAGGAATGAGCTGGTTTACAGGGGTGAAAACAGAAATATCTGAGATTATTTTACGTACACGGTATTGCATTAAAAAAAAAATACCCATGGAAGGAGTTACAGAGACAAAGTTTGTAGTTAAGATGAGAGGATGGACCATCCAGAGACTACATCACTTGGGGATCCATCCCATAATCAGCTACCAAACCCAGACACTATTGCATATGCCAGCCAAATTTTGCTGAAAGGACCCTGATACAGCTGTCTCGTATGAGGCTATGCCAGTGCCTGGCAAATACAGAAGTGGATGCTCACAGTCATCTATTGGATGGAACACAGGGCGCCCAAGGGAGGAGCTAGAGAAAATACCCAAGGAGCTGAAGGAGTCTGCAACCCTATAGGTGGAACAACAATATGAAGTAGCCAGTACCCCTAGAGCTCATGTCTCTAGCTGCATATGTATCAGAAGATGGTCTAGTTGGCCGTCATTGGGAAGAGAGGCCCCTTGGTCTTGCAAACTTTATATGCCCCAGCACAGGGGAACACCAGGGCCAAGAAATAGGACTCAGTGGGTAGGGGAGCAGGGCAAGGAGAGGGTATAGGGAACTTTTGGGATAGCATTTGAAATGTAAATGAAGAAAATATCTAATAAAAAAAATAGTTTCTGGAGCCGTCTTCCTCACTATTTTAAGTTCCCTTGACCCTTTCTTCCCTTTAGACACATATTGTTTGTGGCTTCAAATTTAATGTCTACCAGTCCAGGAATGTATAAGAATTTAGAAAATAATTTAAAGACCTAGTTTGATAATAACTCAGTATGTGACCTGAGACAACCTAGTTAAATACTTTTAAATATTAATGTCTTCATCTGTGACACTGGGATAATTAATTTGCTCTCTGAAATATATAGGTTATATCTTTACAGATTTTATATTTCTGTACAAACTATTTAAATAATACCAAGGACCCGTAGTAAATTTTAACAATCTCACTATCTGTGAGGAAAATTTCCCTCCTTTCTTTTTATTAAAAGTAATTAATAGCAAACAGTATGACATCTAAGTATGTATATTTGTACATATATTTATATACAAATATTGTGATACTCTTTCTTAATTTATTAGAATTGCCTTAGTCATTTCTATTTGTCTGTCATTTGATTTTTTTTAACTTATAATTTATGTTTATATCTTATTTCACCACAAGAAGAACAACCTCTCACTCTTTTATGCTGTCACAGTTTTGTGAGTTATGTTTTACCATTAATCTAGTAGTTTTACCTTAGTGAATATTGAAATTACATTAGGGGCAATTATAACCAATGGACAGTTCAAAATATGTAACTATCTAAAAATTTACCTCACTCTAAAAGTCATATTTCTCTACAAAGAACTGCATAGTCATATACCTATAAATGCATAGGGTTTGATGAATGGCTGTTTGTGATTTATGTATCAATTTATGAACTCACAGTTCGTTCAGTGTTGAGAATTTTATCGTTATCAAAACACTAGCTTTTGCACACCATCAAAAGGTACTGGCTTCCCCAGTGATGTCTATTTCTCCTCATTTGTTCATAAGCGTTTATTTGATTCATTTTCTTCATCAATAAGTGATAAAGGATGCATAGTTTCTTCATACATGATCTGCTGTGAACTTCTGTCTTTCACATGGAGAATTTCTTTGAAATCTTGCATCCTAAATTAAGGAGTAATGCAGATATGTATTAATTAGGAGAAAGCTCGTCTTCATTCTCTCCTGATAATTTTGAAAGGGTGTGCCAAATTTGTTTGTTTTTACATCAAGGCAGTATATTCATGTATGTGATATTCCATAAGTCAAATTACATCAAACTGCTGCGTACACCTTTGTTTTTTCTTTAAGATTTAAAGAGAATATTGCTATGCAACTTGGGCTGTCAATAAACCAGGTGCTGCTGCTTCTGCATTTTGAGTGCTGAACCTAATGGTCTGCATCACCACGCTCAGCACCATATTCTGCTTTGTGACGAATTCTTGAGGTTGCAGCCTTTAATAAATTAAAATGATAATCTTAACAAAAGCACAGGCCCCAGAGATGGCTTAGTTGATAAAATGCATGCTTTGCAATCATAAAGACTTGAGTTTGATCCCCAGAAAGTACATTAAGACCCAAGTACTACAATAGACACCTAGCGTTCTAATTCTGGCCATGTGGGGACAGGATGGTCTGGCAAGGGGTATGGGGTTCATAGCTTGACAATCTAGCTAAATTGGTGAGTTTCAGAATCAGGATCTAACAAAGTGCCTATACCCCCAAAAAAGATGGTAGCTGAGGAAGACACCTGAGCATTGATCTCTGGAGTTCATACAGATACGAATACCCTGACACCAGCACACACACATACACATAGACACAAGCACACTGGCACACACACACATACATATGCATACACACACACAGACACTTGTGCACACATATGAGCTTATACACACATAAAACAGACACATACATACATATGAACACACAAAACTCAACTGACATTTTTATTCATTCTCATATTCTTCTTTATGTCCTGAAATCTCTGTCAATAGTTCTGTGGTTGGTATGATGATTCATAATCATTGCTAGTCTTCTTTTATAATTATTATAATATAATAATGTTTTTCTTTGATTCTGGACTCATAAACCTTGTAAATGTTAATAGTCTCCTAATGATAGAGAATATACCTTAGGGCTAAGAGTACAGTGTAAAATCAACATTAAATTCTCTCAATGAATCACTGAGTATGTCTTTAAAAAATAGGTGAAGCAGTCCGCATTAAGAAAATGAATAAAACAGGGGATTATGAAGAATAGACTAAACAAGATTCCTTTCCTCTGAGATACATCTAACAATATTATCATGCCACAGTTCATAGGTCACTGGAGACTAGACTGGGACAAGGATCAACCCTGATTAGTACTTGTAGAAATCTGACCATGCTTTTATTAACTGACTGAATGTCAATTTCAGCAAAGCCTGTAGAGCAATAGACCATGCTTTTCAGGTGCACTGTAGCATCTATGTTTTTAGGATTAAACTGTTATAATACCTTTAGGTGTGTATACCTTATGATACATCCAGATTGTTCATTTAGAGAAGCTATTAACAAATAATATTTTGTTGGAAGGAGGATCATATCCATTTGAAAAGCCTAGACAACTTTTCACAATTCTATTTTGTGACACATAGTTGTTTGTACTTTTAAGTCATCCTCTAGAGCTTCCTTCAAAGTGAATTTATTTTACCTCTAAGATTCCTAAAGCATTGCCAGCCATATAATCTCATATATGTGATTAAATGAATTAGATGATTAACAAACAATATATACACACTTTCTATACTGTATATCCTCCTATAAAAATAAGGTTTATGGACCATTAGATAGTGACACTAGTTGCAAGCCTGTGAAAAATGAACGTTGTGACATGCTGAAAGTAACTGAATCAAAATTTTCATTCACACAATAATTGCTATGTTCAATTTCAAATTTCTGGTAGACTATCTTTATTCCATTAACAGAGATTACATATAAAAATTAAATGCAATTAGAAGGCAGTGAAGAAGGGAAGAGAAGAACAGGATAGTGTCATATGGGATCTAAAAAAAAATGGGATCTAAAAAAAAAATGCTCCACAAATGTATCCTTAATTTTCTTATTTTATAAACAGATTTTTTTCTAACCAGTGTAATGATTTTTGCTGCTCCTGAGAGAACTCAACAGTGAATATTTGATCTGTAAACTGACTGTCACTTTGAAATAAAGTAAACTCATTCCATGGTAACAATTTGGTCATAATAATGGTTAGCAATGTATTTAGAATAGGAATTCAATTTTTGTTTTTATTGGGGAGATACTGATAAAATATGTCTTCTAACAGATATGGTAACTGTTGGGAGTGGTTTTTTTCTCAATGGCTTCCCTGTCAATCAAATTTGCATATCTGATTCCATTGAATGTGTTCTTGAATGACTCTCCACTCTAAGGTTCTAGTTACTATGATTCATATGAAAAGTAATCTAACTTCCAATATTTTACTATTTAATTTAATTACATTTAATGGCATGCTAGCACTTCAAGAGCTAGTTACATCTCCTCTCAAGTATTTTAGTGGACTTAGTGAAGCAGCTCAGAGAACCTACTTATAGGGGGCCAATCTAATGAAGTATGTGAATAAAGGTGGAAATGAACAAAGTTAAAAGTTGAGTTATTGATTTCAGGCACTGATTATTTTGTGTGTCTACATCATTACAATTATCAGTAACCAGGACAGCCAGGGCTATACAGAGAAACCCTGTCTCGAAAAACCAAAAATAAATAAATAAATGAATAAATAAAAATAAATTATCAGTACATTTTGACGTTACCAAAATTAAGTAACTAATACTGAATAATCAACAAAAATCATTAAACAAATATATTATATGCTGGTCTTCACCCCATCCTGTATCAGCTTTGACACATCCAAAGGGATGCTTTCTCCCTAAAAAAAAAGCCCAAACAATAGGAAGAATAGTCTCTGAAAGCTGTCTGTTTAGAAAACTTACTTGTTACATTCGTTCTCTGTGGTTTCTTCTTTATCAGACAAACACAGAAGCTAGTAAAATATAGTGTGTGTTCACTAAATTTTCATTGATATTTAAGGAACATAAAATTCATGGAAACAAAAAGTGTTATTTTTCATATTGAAGATTACATATTGAACTTACATAAATATCAGTTGAAGAATAGGTTTTTATTCTTTTAAAATGCATTAATTCATTATTTATTATTATTATTATTATTATTATTATTATTATTATTATTATTATTATTTTAAATGTGAAAAGAGCCTTTATTCTGATTGGATAAAATCAACAGGATTTCAAGAGTATATCCTCCTGTTTATAATAAATTTCCTTTTTTGCATCTTCTTCTAGTAGATTGAAGATACCTTGAAGCAGAGATAAGCAGGGATCTGAGGAAACCTGTACGTTGCAGAATTCCTCTTGCTTTGGTTCTAAATTGGTCCCTAATTCCATTTCTTAACACTTGATCAGTGTCTCTGGATGAATTTTTAATGTAGAGTGTGATAGTTTGTTCCCAAGGGTCCTGTGCAGGTCCAGCAGCTCCTGGAGGATTTCCCTAGGCAGAAGCAGATTTTGTTAAAAGATACATGTTTGGATAAAGAATTAGACTTCTCTACATTCTGCTAAGATGGAATGGACCACTAGAAATCCCAAATGCCCTAGAAATAGGCAATATTTGACCATTATATGTCAGATATTGTGACTTCAAAAAATTTAAAACTTATTTATTGTAGAAAAGGTAATAGTTTAAAACTTATGCTTAAGAGTTTAATAGAATAATAATTGTTACAAAGTTTACAAATTTTGGAATGTTCTTTTCATGTATAAACACTGCCTTCTGAGTATAAAATTTTAATGTAAATAATAAATAATATTTAAATAGATTGTGAGTTAGTAATCTTATAGGTTTAATGTTTTCTACAGTTATTCCCAAATGGCAGGGAAGGTGAAAGTAAATAAAAAGAAACTGAAACATTTTGTGTAATATCATAAATCAAGACAGTTATAAATAAAAAATTAACCTATAAATGTATATGTCTAGAATTAATTATTGTGTTGCTTATAACATAAGTTAAATATGGTGTAGCTTATAAAATATGTTTGCTTTGAGCTCTGTGCTGCTGATTTCAAGCTGAGCAATGCTTGTTACCTAGAAACAAAGTAATGGGATGCCCTTTCACTACGCTTATTTGAAATGTAGTAATTTGTTTATCTAGCATATGTAACATATGTCTGCTTTTTTAATTAGTTATTTTCAGTCTACTGGAATAGCTTTCTTATATCTGTGAGTACAAATATATATTTGGATACAATCTTTATAAAACTGTGTATGAAAATATTTTGCACTATGTACCCTGAAATATGTACAAATTTGTACATATAAGTAAGTGTAGGATTTAGTTAAATTTTATAAGGAGTAGCATTAGCATTGTACACAATAATACAGATTTAGATGCTATAATGATTTAGGCAACATATATTTATGGTATGCAATATATATATATATGTGTGTGTGTGTATGTATATATGTGTATGTGTATATATATGTATGTGTATATATATATACATATATATATGTATATATATATATGTATGTATATATGTGTGTGTGTGTATATATATATGATTCCCAATTACAGTTCTAAAATTTGGACTTGACCACACACCAAGAAATATAAGAGATAAGTGCAAAACTTGTTAAATGGTGTTGTATGACACAACTGTAATATGGAAGGCATGGGAAAATGTTAGCCTAAGTAAGAAGGAAAGCAAAAATGCCGAGGATAGGGATAAGGAGTAGAAAAATATAGGTAAATTTTTAGGAATCAGGTGTTTGGGAAAGATTAAATACAGGTATTAACTAGATGTAGACATCACTGAGAAATGTGCTTCAAGAAAACATTTCAAGGTACACAGGCATTAGGATGCATGTCAGAATGCTAATATAAGAACTTAATAATTTCGGAATGTAACTCAAATTGAAAATTCAAAATGCTATTTAATGTTTTAGAATTTTTTAAAGTCTCTGTATTAGGAGTGGTGTAGAGTGCAGAACATTTGTTGGACATCTTATTTGTTGAACCTCTGTCAATCCCTACCACTGCCAAGAAATCTTCTATATATTTATGATAAAAATATTATATGGCTATATTTTATAAAATAAACTTATAGAGATTATGAAGCCTACCTACTTTACATTGTATTTGAAACTTGTATTTATTTTACTATACACAGAGTGATGTGATAGGCTTCATATTTCAACATTATACATAATCTAATGGTAATTGTCATATCACATGGAAGCAGATCCAAGTAAACCCACAGCATCAGTAAAAACCAGCAATGGAATTTTTAAATTTAAGGAATCTAAATATCAGTACTAATTGTAAATTGTGGTGATTTGATAATTGCCTGTTTACTTTTCTAAAAGAGATATGTTGTTAGATTTCTACATCACTTTATCTTTTCAAGAACTGTGTTTGCATGTAGAAGATGCTTTCTTTAGACTGGCAAATTCTAATACCTCACGCAACAAGGGTGTTGCTGTGTGCTGTTGTATACTACGTGCTAAACACAGTGTACTGTTGACTGAAGATAAGTAATTCAGAGCTTTAGGAAAGTCAACACACTCTCCATTTACTCAGGAAAAATAAGTTAACATGGACAGCACAAATATTGTGTTGAACACAATAACATCAGGAAAAGAAGCTGCACAGCATTCCTAACACTCAGTCTGTTATGCACCTTATCCCATGTCTCTGGTTTCTCTCCAATCCTGTTAGGCAGGTAGTTATTCTAGTCCTATCTTTGAATTCAGAACATGAAATACAGCATAGTGGAGCTTAGAAATGAGACTAGGCTTCTGATACTTGGAGTTCTGTATGAACTTTATCTTCATAAGAAAAAAAAGTAGAGCAGTTCAGTTTGGAGACATGCCTGGTGAGAAAAGGAGGATTTTCTCATCAGAGAAAACTTTTTTTAAATATAATTTTCTTTGTAATTCATTTTTTACACTCCATATTCCATTCCCTGTCCTTTATCTCCTACCCTCCAACTGTTCCACATCTCACACCTACTCCCCACCACACCCTGTCTCCACCTGGATAGTTCATATTGTTGTTCCACCTATAGGGTTGCAGATCCCCCTAGATCCTTGGGTACTTTCTCTAGCTTCTCTATTCGGGGCCCTGTGATCCATCCAATAGCTGACTATGAGCATCCACTTCTGTGTTTACTAAGCCCCTGCATAGTCTCACAAGAGACAGCTATATCAAGGTCCTTTCAGCAAAATCTTGCTGGTGTATGCAATGGTGTCAGCGTTTGGAGGCTGATTATGGGATGGAACCCTGGATATGGCAGACTCTAGATGGTCCATCCTTTTGTCTCAGCTCCAAACTTTGTCTCTGTAACTCCTTCCATGGGTGTTTTTCCCAATTCTAAGAAGGGGCAAAGTGTCCACACCTTTTTGGTCTTAGTTCTTCTTGAGTTTCATGTGTTTCGCAAGTTGTATCTTATATCTTGGGTATCCTAAGTTTCTGGGCTAATATCCGCGTATCAGTGAGTACATATCATGTGAGTTCTTTTGTGATTGGGTTAACTCACTCAGGATGATGCCCTCCGGGTTCATCCGTTTGCCTAGGAATCTCATAAATTCATTCTTTTTAATAGCTGAGTAGTACTCTATTGTGCAAATGTACCACATTTTCTGTATTCATTCCTCTGTTGAGGGGCATCTGGGTTCTTTCCAGCTCCTGGCTATTATAAATAAGGCTGCTCGGAACATAGTGGAGCATGTGTCCTTCTTACCAGGTGGAACATCTTCTGGATACAAACTAATGTAGAAATAGAGAAGTTATAAAAAAATTAATGAACCAGAATTGATGACTTTCTCTGTTATCAGAAGTGATGGGGAAAGAAAAACGGAAAATCCATGTGCAATTTCTAGAGGAGGAACTGGTTAGATAACATTTCATTAATTGTGATGAGTGAATATAGTCTGTGGCAGAAGTGGTCTTAAACCTACTTGTTTCAAGAAAAGATAACAAAGCATAAAAGAAATGAGGCAGAAGTATAAATACATATATATATACATATGCAAATATAATATATTATATATATATATTGTAAAGTTCACAAGAAAAAAGTACTTAGAAGGTATATCTCTGTAATAATTGAAATAAGTAGGATACTTTTCCCCCATTCTGTAACTTTAATACCCAAGCTGAGTGTTCCTGTTATTAAATTATATAGTAATTTGATACTATGAATTGGATTCATGAGTAAGAAACAAGGAGTAGAAAATATAGATGTCTTTTCATCCTTCCTCCCTTGCTTGCTTCCTTCCTTCTCTTTCTCTCCCTCCCTTGCTCTCTTCTGCCATTCCTTCATTTCCTTCTTTTCCTGTTTTTGATCCTTTCCTGCCTTTTCTGTAAAATATAATGTGAATCGATTACAAATATATTTTTCTATTTCTGAGAGCACTTTCTTTTTAAAATTTTTTTAATTAGGTATTTTCTTCATTTAAATTTCAAATGCTATCCCAAAAATCCCCCAGAGCCTCCCCTCCCCACACCCCCTGCCTACCTACTCCCACTTCTTGGACCTGGCATTCCCCTGTACTGGGGCATATAAAGTTTGCAAGACCAAGGGGCCTCTCTTCCCAATGATGGCCGATCTTCTGATACATATGCAGCTAGAGACATGAGCTCCGGGGGTACTGGTTAGTTCGTATTGCTGTTCCACCTATAGGGTTGCAGATCCCTTTAGTTCCTTGGGTAATTTCTCTAGCTCCTCCATTGGGGGCCCTGTGTTCCATCCAATAGCTGACTGTGAGCATCCACTTCTGTTTTTGCCAGGCCCCGGAATAGCCTCACAAGAGACAGCTATATCAGGGTCCTTTCAGCAAAATCTTGCTGGTGAATGCAATGGTGTCAGCGTTAGGAGGCTGATTTTGGGATGGATCTCCAGGTATGGCAGTCTCTAGATGGTCCATCCTTTTGTCTCAGCTCCAAACTTTGTCTCTGTAACTCCTTCCATGGGTGTTTTGTTCCCAATTCTAAGAAGGGGCAAAGTGTCCACACTTTTTTGGTCTTAGTTCTTCTTGAGTTTCATGTGTTTTGCAAATTGGATCTTGTATCTTGGGTATTCTAAGTTTCTGGGCTAATATCCACTTATCAGTGAGTACATATCATGTGAGTTCTTTTGTGATTGTATTACCTCACTCAGGATGATGCCCTCCAGCCCCATCCATTTGCCTAGGAATCTCATAAATTCATTCTTTTTAATAGTTGAGTAGTACTCCATTGTGTAAATGTACCATATTTTCTGTATCCATCCCTCTGTTGAGGAACACCTGGGTTCTTTCCAGCTTCTGGCTATAATAAATAAGACTGCTATGAACATAGTGGAGCATGTGTCCTTCTTACCAGTTGGAACATCTTCTGGATATATTCCCAGGAGAGTTATTGTAGGATCCTCTGGTAGTACTATGTCCAATTTTCTGAGGAACCGCCAGACTGATTTCCAGAGTGGTTGTACAAGCTTGCAATCCCACCAACAATGGAGGAGTGTTCCTCTTTCTCCACATCCTCGCCAGCATCTGCTGTCACCTGAATTTTTGATCTTAGCCATTCTGACTGGTGTGAGGTGGAATCTCAGGGTTGTTTTGATTTGCATTTCCCTGATGATTAAGGATGCTGAACATTTTTTCAGGTGCTTCTCAGCAATTCAGTATTCCTCAGGTGAGAATTCTTTGTTTAGCTCTGAGCCCTAATTTTAATGGGTTTATTTGATTTTCTGGAGTCCAACTTCTTGAGTTCTTTATATATATTGGATATTAGTCCCCTATCTGATTTAGGATTGGTAAAGATCCTTTCCCAATTTGTTTGTGCCCTTTTTGTCTTATTGACTGTGTCTTTTGCCTTACAGAAGCTTTGTAATGTTATGAGGTTCCATTTGTCGATTCTGGATCTTACAGCACAAGCCATTGCTGTTCTATTCAGGAATTTTTCCCCTGTGCCCATATCTTTGAGGCTTTTCCCTACTTTCTTCTCTATTAAGCTTCACTGTCTCTGGTTTATGTGGAGTTCCTTGATCCACTTAGATTTGACCTTAGTACAAGGAGATAGAAATGGATCAATTCACATTCTTCTACATGATAACTGCCAGTTGTGCCAGCACCATTTGGTGAAAATGCTGTCTTTTTTCCACTCGATGGTTTTAGCTCCCTTGTCGAAGATCAAGTGACCATAGGTGTGTGGGTTCATTTCTGGGTCTTCAGTTCTATTCCATTGGTCTACTTGTCTGGTGCTATACCAGTACCATGCATTTTTTATCACAATTGCTCTGTAATACAGCTTTAGGTCAGGCATGGTGATTCCACCAGAGGTTCTTTTATCCTTGAGAAGAGTTTTTGCTATCCTAGGTTTTTTGTTATTCCAGATGAATTTGCAAATTGCCCTTTCTAATTCGTTGAAGAATTGAGTTGGAATTTTGATGGGGATTGCATTGAATCTGTAGATTGCTTTTTTTTTTTTTTTTTTTTTTTTTTTTTTTTTTTTTTTTTTTTTTTTACTATATTGATCCTGCCAATCCATGAGCATGGGAGATGTTTCCATCTTCTGAGATCTTCTTTAATTTCTTTCTTCAGAGACTTGAAGTTCTTATCATACAGATCTTTCAGTTTCTTAGTTAGAGTCACGCCAAGGTATTTTATATTATTTGTGACTATTGAGAAGGGTGTTGATTCCCTAATTTCTTTCTCAGCCTGCTTATCCTTTGTGTAGAGAAAGGCCATTGACTTGTTTGAGTTAATTTTATATCCAGCTACTTCACTGAAGGTGTTTATCAGGTTTAGGAGTTCTCTGGTGGAATTTTTAGGGTCACTTATATATACTATCATATCATCTTCAAAAAGTGATATTTTGACTTCTTCCTTTCCAATTTGTATCCCCTTGATCTCCTTTTGTTGTCAAATTGTTCTGGCTAGGACTTCAAGTATTATCTTGAATAGGTAGGGAGAAAGTGGACAGTCTTGTCTAGTCCCTGATTTTAGTAGGATTGCTTCCAGCTTCTCACCATTTACTTTGATGTTGGCTACTGGTTTGCTGTAGATTGCTTTTATCATGTTTAGGTATGGGTCTTGAATTCCTGATCTTTCCAAGACTTTTATTATGAATGGGTGTTGGATCTTAGAACACTTTCTTCCTAACAAAGTACTTTGCTTTGCTTTAGCCACTTAACTGCTCATTAAATTATTGCTGAACCCCAAATAATTATATATAATATACATATTATACATATACATATATAGTTATATATAGTTACACACACACTTATAAAACTTCGTACTCCTAATTACAGACTTAATTAATTAAATGTTTTTTTTTCTGATTTAGTCATTACTAGTTATCCAAGAACATGTATTGTTATTAAAAATTTAACTCTGTCAGTGGATGGCTTTGGTTAAGGCCTCATCTTTGTTTTCTACAGTGACCAGAACTGTGTGTGCTGAACAATGTGATGGCAGGTGCTATGGACCCTACGTTAGTGACTGCTGCCATCGAGAATGTGCTGGAGGCTGCTCAGGACCAAAGGACACTGACTGCTTTGTATGTCTAGGTTCTCTCTTTCTCCTTAATGTCTGAATCAGACTCACTCACATTGAATATTTAACACTAGATTTTATTATGTCTTGTTCTTTATTAGTTGAAAAAGTGCTGTACCATTCTAGCAGGCATTCTACCAATGAGGTTGTCTATTGATTAAACAGAATTAGTTTGTGCCAGTTTAAACAGTCCTGCATTTCTGATATAATTTATGTGTGAAGTGACTGTTTTGGAAAGCATGAATATGAACATGCTTTAAGAAATTGAAAATATTGCTTCCCTACCTTCTAGGCTTACTGCTTTATGTTGTAGCAGTATTGAGTTCCATGAGTGAAGAAAGCTTGTTCTTGAATATCAATTTCAAGGTTATATCAGAAGAATCTATGCATTTAAATATTTTTCATTTTGCTGTGTTAAAAAACTTATATTATTCTGCATTTAAAATTAAGAAATGCACATTTAAATCTATGTGATAATATGAATGTTTTATGTTTTTGAAGAGGTTATTTTTATTTAAAAAAAGCAACATTCATAGCTTTGTTGACATTTTAAAATTATATTTTATATTAAATCCTTGATATAATTTTTTGTTCTTTTGATAGGTAATTTTATGAGTGATAGTACATTCATTCATAAATCATAATTCTATTTAATTTTATCTAAAATGACAAACAATGCACCTTTTTCTTTGAGAATAAGCACAATTTAATCTTTCTATCTCTAAAATATTTTAAAAATACATGTCAGAAATTTATTTTGTTCCACCAAATACATATTAAAATTGAAATTTTTAAGAACTGAGACTTTGTCTAATAAGCAGAATAAAAATTAGAACACTAATGCTATATCTAGTTGTTGCTTGACTCATAAGAATTCTAAGAAGCTTAACTTGTCTGATATAATTCTATAGTGAAACAAAACTATATCTGGTTAAAGGGGATCATACAAAGAATAGAGAGGGGACACATGTTAAGTATCCAAGGAAGAGCCTTGGCAGCCAAACTGAGGGCCCTTTCTTGTCTGTCATCAGCATAGAGAGGGGAGAACCAAGCTTGATTTTAAAGACATTGCACACTGCAGGTGTTATATTAATGATTCCAGAGCCAGAGTGGTGGTAAACAGTAGAAAAGCCTTTCCCTGTAGGATGTGGCACTGTGCCTTTTTAGTTGTATTATTGTGATAAGCAGTACCAGGTGCTCTTGAGAGCTCTCGTTTCATTACTATATTGGAATGGTCCAGTGATTATACTTTGGCATTTAATACAGAATGTTCATGAATGCCAGCCTGAGGCTTTGGTGTAAGTTTATATCGTGCTTGTGTGTTATCTGGAAGGTAAATTCCTCGGGCTTGTATCCCCTTGTTCCAAAGCAGTCTATGTACAGTGCATATCAATGCAGAAACGGTTTTAGTTATTCAGATATAAGAACACATGATGTTTTGTGGTTATAAATTAAAACTCACTAAGTTTTCTAGATTGCTTTTTAATAGAGCCTTCCTATGAAATGTCATCTTAGTAAATAATGTATCATTGGTGGATCTTGTTTTGATTATGCACCTTGTAGACCATCATCAGAGAATTTTCATCTTGTGATAAAGTGTTTGCTGAAACAACAATTGATGAAGCAAATGTTGCGAGGAAAGTGAATACATTAATTCTTATTAATAACCATTTGACAATTTATAATGAAGTGTAAAACACAGCTTTGGATAATGGTAGCTCTTTTTCAAGCTCTCAATTATTCATAAGAGAGTTTTATTTCTTAATTAAAAGAGTTAGGTTGTCCCTATGTTTGTTAGTCAAATGATTATGTGTACATTGTTTTGATATCTCAGGTAGGAAAATAGTTTTCAATTTTCTCAAGTAAATTTGGAAATATCAATGATGAAAAGACATTTGAAGACAAATGTATGTTAGCAAAACAGAGATTCCTTTTGAACATGTTGGGTACAGGAAATGATGTACCATCATAAAAAGGGGCATCATTTGATTTAAATCTTACCTCTTCACATTTTACCTTTATAATCACTTCACTTTCTCTGGTTACTCCTGATATACAGGTAAATAAATGACTATCACTATGTTTCCTATTGTAGAATGATGATAGTTGTATTTTTCATGTCATACCATGCACAAACTCACCAACCATGTTCTCCAAAATAAAATCCTTACCTGCAGAACTGGAAACTCAAGCTGATTGTAAAGACTGAACTTACATGTTCTAAGTCAGTGCAAATTCAAATAATCTGTCACAACTGTCTATGTTCAATATTATAAACCAATTCTCAATATAAACCTGTTTATTATAAATATGCATTTTGTGTTTGTGTGTATATGTCATATACACATATTTATACATATATGTATACATATATACACATGAATGTTACTCTATGTGAAGAGAAGTAATACAGCTGGTAATATATATAGACACAAAAGAGGATGAGAGGCTGATGAACAGTTAAGGTCACAGTGACTTACAATTTATCAGTTTGGGCAGAATTTTTAAAATTGAAATATTATAGATAAAAGAGTACATGTCACAAAACCATGATGGTAGTGTTTTATTGACAAGTATGTAGGAAAGCTGTTTACAAATGTATCTGCTGTGTTGCAGGCCTGCATGAACTTCAATGACAGTGGAGCCTGCGTTACTCAGTGTCCCCAAACATTTGTCTACAATCCAACCACCTTTCAACTGGAACACAACTTCAATGCAAAGTACACGTATGGAGCATTCTGTGTTAAGAAATGTCCACGTAAGTGATACATTAAGACAGGTCAAATAACTAGAGCTCTACCTGAAAAATGAGGTTTCATATATGATCCTTTAATTTGAAACTTGAAATTAAACACTGTAAATTATTTTACATTGGCTGTGGGTCCTATCATTCATATATCTCAAAGAAAAAGAGGAAAATAATGCTAAACATGTTTAAGTTACTCTCCTGAAGTCATAACAAGGACGTGCCAGGGAGGGTGGAGGGGAACAGATTCCTAAACCCTGATCATTTTCTTTATACCCTGGGTTTTCAACACATGGTGTTGTTTCTCAGAAAAGATCAATTTTGACAGTAGGCTATCTTATAAATAAGGTCAGATTCTGATAGTGTTGGCTTTATGTATACATTTATTGCTGATTATTTACCTATACTAGAATATATGCCATAACAATTTAATATGGGATATCTAAGAAACTGATAGCATGTTAGAGATTCAAGAAGACCATCATTACTTTGATGACATGTTAAATAGTATATGTGATCATATAAATAAATAACACTTGTTTAAACACCCCTAAAAGTGGAGCTTTAGAAGCTATAGACTTTAAATAACGTAGTTAGAATGCCCTTGTTTCTGACCAGTTTGAAACACTTCACTGTTTTTCTGATGTAACATTAAGACCTGTAGACTGCTCTATGGACCTAGATTGCCAAACTATAACTCTCTTTGGATTATTTGGTCATTTACTGTCTAAACATGAGTCAACACTGCCCACTTCAGCATTCTGAAATCTAAAAACTCATAACTTGTTGAAAAAAATGGAAGAAGGGCCAGTGCATCTTATACTTTTTGAGTAGGGGGTTGATGGCAGATAACTTGAAATCCAAAATACTGTATACAGATAGAATTATATGCATTCCTTGTATTAGTTACTTTGTGTTGTCATGATAAAACTGCCTGAAAGAAAGAACCTAAGAGGGAAAAGGGAAAAATGTTTCTCCTGGTGCCAGAGATTTCAGAGAGCAGATTCCTCAGACTCCTCAGAAAGCAGGGAAGGGATTGAGCTCATGCTGGAGGAGCTTGTGGCAAAGACTCTTGTATTGAGACTGGAAAAAAGTAAGGTGGGTGTGATCTTCCAAAGCCTTGTATAATAATCTACTTCCAACTCACAATGCCTACCTTTGAAAGCATCCACAAGCACAGGCAGAAACTTGAGGTCAAGTGTTTAAAGTACGATATTGTAGGGTCCATTGTTGATTACTATCCATACCCTACTTCTACCTTGAGTCCCATGCATCTTCTGCATCTTCTCATAATGCAAGCTAGTACTCTTGAGCCACCCGTTTCTCCATATAAAGTCACTGGACTGCTAGTAACTACATAAAAAATGTGTACCTTGTATCTCACTTGACTTCTTCCACTACCTTGGCTGAGTAATCTCCTTTCATCTCCATACTGTGTTGACTTGTCATAAAAGTATAAATTTACCACTCCAAATAAAGACAGTATGTTGATCACAATGACAAAACAAAAACAAACAATAACAAAAACAAACAAACAAACAAACAAACAAAAGAAAACAACAAAAACAACAGCCCAGACCCGTGACTAGATTCTCTGTCTCTATCAGGTCTGAAATTCATTTCAGAAGCTATTTGTTAGTTGGTATATAATCCCATGCCATAGAGAGTATGTCTTGACTCTGAAAGCCTAGAGGTCTTGGTTAGATTTAACTAGATGAGGCTTCATAAATCTCTAGGGCATTTCCCCAAACAATAGATGAAATATTAAACAGGAAATTAGATCATAAGGCCCATCAAGCAGAATTACTAGAACCACATGTCTTTTTTGCTTTGTGCCCGCAGCATGTTTGGAATCTTTCATGTTATTGTATATATATATATGTCAAGGGTAGTATTTAGGGAAGGTTGCTACATTTCAAGCCAGACTACTCTTGCAAGCATCATGTTGTCCCTCTATTTCTGGAGATGCAGTGATTTAATTTTTATTGGAAGAGAAATTCTTGGCATTTCAGAGATTACTGATTCCCTAAGCATGTTACCATGTCTAAGTAATACCATGGTCCTTGTCTAACTGTACACATTTGCTAACATGCTATCTTTCAAATTTTCGCTGTGGATCAGAAAGTTTTGGTGGCACTCCTATAAAACACTGGACCCATTTTGAACATTAGTTCTTGGATCTGAAGTACACTCTCTTGATCCAAGGAGGTTTAACTCAAGTGTCACTTGTGCTTCATGAACCTGAAGTATTTTAGACTTCCAACTTGCATAATGTCAAGAAATGAAGAATTATTAAGGAACACGAACTAAATGTAATGTGGTTTCCTAAGTCTATAAAAGAAATAATTCTATCTTGGGGGCAATTCAGAATGCGGAGCAGTAGGCTATCAGATACTCATGCATATAACACACCACCCTTGGATCGGAGTGCGTGCATTGAAGATGTTGTTTCAGGTTCCTGTGTTTAGGGATGCATGTGGTTCAGAGGAAGAGTCATAAACATTTTCAATAATGCTAACAATTTTTAAGTCATAATCTATCTCCTTTGTAACATGATCATTAACCATTATTGCTTCTTTGATTTCTTTTTAAATATCAGATAACTTCGTGGTAGATTCCAGTTCTTGTGTACGAGCCTGCCCTAGTTCTAAGATGGAAGTAGAAGAAAATGGGATTAAAATGTGTAAGCCTTGCACTGATATTTGCCCCAAAGGTGAGTGATTCTTCCGGGCATTGGGTTGCAACAGGTATTCACCAGCAGCTTCTCTGAACCTCTTTATTGTTGTTGTTGTTGTTGGTTTAGGTTTTGGTGTTTGGGAATGGGGTTTCCTTGTGTAGCTCTCCTGGAGCTCTGCTGCCCTGGAACTCGAACTATAGAACAGTCTGGTCTAGAACTCACAGAGATCTGCCTATATTTCCCTCCAGAGGGCTGATATTAAAATTAGAGCTTCTGGCTTCATATACTTTTAATAGGCCAGTGGGATTAGCTACTCAGAAAAGTTAAATAGTGTTCATTTGTGTGTGTGTGTGTGTGTGTGTGTGTGTGTATGCATTCTTCCATAGAAGAATATCTTTAAGCTGGATAAGGACAGAATTCAGATCTGTGAAAATTTAAGCTTTGTAATAAGGCTTGGTGAAGGGAAACTTCAGGATTTTAGACTACTTGCTCTTAGTGTGAATGTCTCTGTCTCTACCTCTTTCTCTTTTTATCTCTTTCTTTCTATATCTCTTTCTAACTCAAATTCAAACTGTTTTTCAAAGTAGATCCTTAGGAAATCGTAAGTTTTATATATACATATATACACATATATACATTTATATATGTAATATAATATATATGACTATCCCTAGTACTACAGTACTTATATCACAATGTTTTCTATTTAATATATATTTTAATATACTATTGTTATTGAACTTTTAAATTGTAAATGATTAGTAGACCAAGAAATCATTTTACTAAAATACCAGCTTTTAAAAATTAAATTCTTGGTTTAAAATGAACGTGATATAAGAAACTTTACTTCGTAACATAATGTATTAGTTGATAAATCTTTATTTCAGTCATGCCTAGGTGATAACCATATGCTGACTCTTAAATTTAAATGGAAATCTTAAAATGATTCTTTTTTCATTTTTCATTATTTTATTTATTTACATTTCAAATGTTATCCCCCTTCCCAGTTTCCCCTTCACAAGCCCCCTTTCCCCTTCTCCCTCTCCCATGCCACTATTAGTGTACTCCCCCATCTGTCTACCCACTCTTGCCTTAGTGCCCTAGAGTTCTCCTATCCTGGGTCATTAAGCCTCCACAGAAACAAGGGGCTACCCTTCCAGTGATGCGAGATGAGGCAATTCTCTGCTACATATCCAGAAGTAATTATGGGTAACCCATGTGTACTCTTTGGTTGGTGGTTTAGTCCTTGGGAGCTCTGGAGGTTCTGGTTGGTTGATATTATTATTCTTCCTATATGGTTGCAAACCTCTTCAGCTCCTACAATTCTTGCTTGAACTTCTCAATTGGGGTCCCCATGCTCAGTCCAATGTTTGGCTGTGTACATTTGCATCTGTATTGATCCAGCTCTGGCAGAGCCTCTCAAGGAACAATCATACCAGGCTCCTGTCAGCAAGTGATTCTTGGCATCAGCAAAAGTGTCTGGGTTTGGTGTCAGCAGATGGGATGAATCCCTAGGTGGGACAGTCTCTGGATGGTCTTTCCTTCAGTTTCTGCTCCAGTCATTGTCCCTGTCCCTCTTTTGACAGGAGAAATTCTGGATTACTATTTTTGAAGTGGGTTGGTGGCCCCATCCCTTAACTTGGAGTTGTGCCTATCTACTGGATATAGTCTCTACCCATTCTATCTCCCCTTTGTTGGGTATTTTAGCTAATGTCCTCCTTTTTGTGTCCTGGTAACCTCTTGGGTCCCTGGCATCTAGGACTTTCTAGTGGCTACCCATAGTTCCCCCTCTCCCATTGCTACATACCTACTTTCAAATTCCTGACCCTCTGTACGTCTCTCCCATCTCCTCCCATATCTGAACTGGCTCCCCTTTTCCCTCCCCCTCCTTTCTCCCTCCCACATCCTTTTCTCCCCTTCCTTCCCAGAGATTATTCTCTTCCCCCTTCATTAGTTTGTGATATAGATAAAATATTTCTATTCAGTCTCAGTAGTAAATGCTGAATAAAGAATTAATGAAAAATTATGAGCTAATGAACTAAGTAAATAGTTTTCAAATGAAAGAATACACATAGAGAGCAAACAGTTGACAAAATCTTCAGGATCTTAAGCCATGCAAATGTAACTTTTATTCTTCTGTAGTAATTGTCATCTTCGAAGCCTGCTACCCCAGTCTGCTCACCTAGGCCTATTCGTAGAAGCTTCTAGCCTCTGTAAATAGAATCTAGGCCTAGAATGTTTACAGACTGTGAGACTTACTACTGAAAAAGCTTACCCTTTGTAGCTCTTTGTGAATTCTGGCCCAAACTCCTCTCCAAGCCGAGTGATTTAAACTGGCTTCTCTTTTGATTGAATTGCTCTGCTTGGCCTCAAACTCTAGAAATCTGTTCTCATCTTCTGGCTCCTTCTCATTCTTGTTCTGTTTTTGCCTATGTCTAGCTTGGTCTCTCTGCAACCTGTCTGTAAAATTGTCCCGTTATTGGTTTTTTTCTAGTCAAAAAAGGAAACCCATACCCTGCTGATGAGAATGTGAACTGGTGCAGCCACTAAGGAAACCAGTTTTAGGGTTGATCCCTCCCCCGACAAAGTATACCCTGAAAAATAGAGCTATCATATGATTCAGCTTTTATATATAACCAAAGGCATTGAAATCAGCTCAGCATAGATACTACACTGCCAAGTGTATAGGAATCCTCTTCATAATAACCACAAAATAGAACCAGCCTAGTTGTCTATCAGCAAATTAATAGATAATGAAAGTATTATATAATGAAATTTTAGACAAAGATTGTGACAAATTTTGTAAACCAAATGAAACAAAAAATCATTATGTTAAGCAAAATAAGTCAGTCTCTGAATCTGTATTTAATTGTGTGTGTGGGTGTGTGTACACTAAAACAGAAGAGGGCTTAAAGTAGAAAAATGAAATATATGTAATAATGAACCAATAAGGGAAAATATATTAAAAAAAACAAATGGAATCTGTCTCTCAAGTGCTGGAATAAAAGGTGCATTGCACCATGCATGGTCATACAATGCATTTTGATTTTATTCTTTCTCCTCCCTTACAGCTTCCCAGATCCTCTCTTTCTCCTTACCCACACAACCTCATGGGATAATGTACATATGGATGCATAGGAGTTCTGAGGCCATTTACAAGAGTTAAACAAAATCAAGTCAGACAAGATACCAGTCCAGAGAAGGGGAAGTGGATGCAAAAATCCCACCTCTAAACAGAAAGCTATTTGATACTTTTTGGAAAAGATAAAATCAGTTTTCTCCATGGAAGTGAAACTATGTAGATTAACCATATGCCAAGGCAGGACTGATGCTCAGGAGTAGGTAACCATCATAAATAGTCTCCATGTTTTATTATTTTTTATATCGTGTGTGTGTGTGTGTGTGTGAGTGTGTGTGTGTGTACTTGGGATATTTTTATGGGTTAGTGGATTTTATCTTGAGTTCAATTGTATTTTATTGAGTTCAAAGTATATGGGGGAGTGGTTAATTGAGAAAGAAAATAGAATTATAGTAAACTAATAAGGAGTAGGGTCAGAACTATTAAATTTGCTTACCATATATAATGCCATGTAGTACCAAAGTGGGGAAAATAAATGCAAGTGCTGGAAATACAATAGTTGGGCATGGTGACACTTTTTTTTTTTAATTCTAGCATTTGATTTAATCTTAGCACTCTGGAGGCAGTGGTTGGAAGAGCTCTGAGTTCAAGGCCATCTTGGTCTACAAAGCAAGTTCTAGGACATCCAGGGCAACACAGAGCAAACTTGTCTTGAAAACCAAAAGAAAACAACAAACAACTTTGTTTTTAGAAAAACAATAAGTAATTTTATATTCGGAAAAAATGTTTTTATTTTATAATGAAAAGAAAAATGTAGTGATTTATTAGCCAAGAATGTGTTTTGCAGCTGTTTACTCTGAATCTTACTTCTCTAGCATGTGATGGAATCGGCACGGGATCACTGATGTCTGCTCAGACTGTGGATTCGAGTAACATTGACAAATTCATAAACTGCACAAAGATCAATGGCAATCTCATCTTTCTTGTCACTGGCATTCATGGGTCAGTATTCAATGCTGTACAATATTGTTCTGTGAAGTGAGGGGGCAGCTTATCTCGGCATGCTTGCCTTGTTGATTCATCTGGACCTAGAACAGTGCTACTTTTTCTTAAACTCTTTCCAGCCGAAGCAGTAGACAGCCATCCAGTCGTTCTGGAGACACATCTGCATTTGGAGTCTGGTTACTATTTAGGAATGAGGATGCCGATCTCTAATTCAGCTTGAATATTCTTTCAGGGAAATCTAAAATCCATAGTCTTAGGAAACCCAGGTCTTAGCATCCTAAAAGGAAACATAAAGAAAGGAAGTACCCTTGAGTTTGCAAGGAATTGGTTCAAAACAACATATATTAAAACAAACAAGCAAATAAACAAGCAAGCAAATAAAAGCTTACCATGGAAGAACTTAAAGAACCTGAGTTAAAATTAACTTGAAATTCTCCTGATCTGCTTTTAAAAAATTCCCCTTTTCTCTCTATTTTTCTCTTATATGGGGAAATTAGTGCTACTATAAAGTGGATTTTATTTTGGTAATAAAAATTGTTACATTATCTGGGGTCCTTCATTACAGAACCGCCTGCTGGCTTTAACTTGGGAAATAACTGAGTTTGTATGCTTTGTGTAATAAAAATGTCAATAGCTATACTTTGTATTTTATCTATTTGTCTATATTACTATTTAATCTCTAAATATTAGTGCTACAGGCTACAAATAAAGACTATCTCTCGCATCTTTTAATTCAACTCTTACACTGAACATATATCACATCATTTCTGGAAGCAAAATAACTGAACACATTATGAATAAATATCTCTAAATAAGAACAGCATAAATAATGGGGCAGAGAATTTATCTTCATTCAAACAAATTGTTATTTATGCTCTTGCATAAAATATCTCTATTAAAAAGGCAGTTTTTAATATGGCCCCATGTCATGGCCTATAAAAGTATACATGTACCTTCTGTCTACTGTGTTATGTTTAGACAAACCAATACTTTTTAAAAAAATTAAGATTACTAACTTCCATCTTAAAAGTTGGAAACTCTTATCCCCATCATGGATGACAATGATACGTTGAGTGACCCTCGCCATTTTAAAATAGGATCCACTTGGTTAACTTTACTAACGTCCACACAGCTCCTCTGAAATCATCTGTATGGTTGACATGGCATATTTAGCTCTTTGGGTAGGAGATTTGGGTCAATATTTTTGTTGTTGTTAAATAATTGAATGAGTTCGTGATATCCTAAAAGGAATATATATCAATTATCTTTTAAAATCAAATATTCCTATAACAAAAAGATTATCTGTTATTAATGCGAGAAATTAGATGGAGCCACTTGACGCCCATTGCTTCCTTCTATGTAGAGGCTGTTTTAGTTAATTTTCCTATTACTGCTATAAGATACTCTCACAGAAACAATTTAAGAAAGGAGAGGTTTACATTGGTTCGGTTTCAAGTTACATCTAATATGGCAAAATGTTCAAGGCAGCAAGACTGTGAGCCAGCAGGTTGCAATACATATGCGTACACTTACACATACATATTCACTTACACATACACATACACATGTACATACACATGTACATACACATACACATACACATACACATACACATACATATATATGGCTCACTCTCCTTTTTATTCAGCCCGTAACTCTAGCCTGTAAAGCACTGCCAGCCATTTTTCAGGTTGGTCTTCCCACCAAACCAACTGGATGGAGATTATTTCTCACAAGCATATGGAGAGACTAACATAATCTACATTATCTCTCACAGGTATACTCAGAGATCTCCTAGGTAACTCTTTATCTTCTAACACTGATGATAGTAAACATCACAGATATGATAAATGTAGGCTTCAAGCCTACAATATTTGGAAAAATTTGAAAATATATGTTCACGAAGTGAATTGATTTACAGAAGTGGTTTTTGGCATTATCTGGTCTAAATCATATATTCGTGTGTGTGTGTGTGTGTGTGTGTGGGCGTGTGCGTGTGTATCTGTGTGTTTACCAAACATTGGGCATTTTTAAAGTTCAAAATAAAATCTAGAGATAATGTTCTCTCTTAGATACATGAATTTTTAAAATCATTTCAATTTCTAGATATTATTAAAATAAATATAAGAAAACTGCCCAGTGTGATAAAAAAGATATTGAAAGAAAAATCCTCAAATTCTTAGAATCAAAATTGAGATTAACAAGAGATAGACCTAGAAATCATTCTGTATAAAAAAATACAAGAAGATAAATGTCATATGAGTACTTGAAGAATGATGTAGAAAATCACAAAGTAGATTTATCTCTCTCTCTCTCTCTCTCTCTCTCACACACACACACACACACACACACACACACACACACACACACTGCAGAGGTGATGAAGATTCTTTGAAACTAGGACAAAATGGCTAGGGAATTACACACGAATAATGACTCACTCTAGAGTTAGCACATCTGAGGTTGTCTTTGGTAGTGCATTTCTAAGATTGTAGGGGACAAAAGGGAATCCTTTGCTGTAAGATGATTTTAAAAGCATTGCCCTTGGGTTATTATTAAAAGCCTAATTACTGTTAAAATTAAAACATTCCTGTAAGTGCCACAATTTCAAATGAATGAAGTGATACTACCTTCATAGATAACTTCTGTAAAAAAAAAAGTTATTATAGTAGAAAAATTATGAACAGTGACCTCTCTATGGTCAAAAGTCTTCTAAATAATGTCTGTGAGAGGAAATTTGGAAAATGGGTGATTTAATTATTCTAAAAATATTATTTTAGTCTTGTTTCATTATAGAAGATTATTATGGAGTTATGCTATTCACGAGGATTTTGCATATTCATCTCCTCTTTAGAGTTAGTCAACATTTAAAAACAAAACAAATAGAAACAAATGTCATGGACAATAGAGACCACACACAGTTTGTGAAACTTAAAATTCCTCACTCTGTAAGGACTATAATATCAATTATCCATTCAAGTAAAAATGAACTGCCTAGAAAAACTAATGGCGACTGGAAGTCCGAAGGTAAAAGCGTGTCTTGGAAATGAACTCCACAAAAGACAAATGAGACAGCTTATGTAGGTCACCTGATTCAGACCAGCATAGAGTTTGGTTCACAGCAACATGATGAATGGCGTGAATGGAGCTCTGTGGAGTCTCTTTCTTGACAATCATTTGCTTTTCTCGAGTGAAAGCTGGGGAATGGATTGCTAATAAATAGCTTCTGTGATTGTTTAGGTAAATAAATCAAAAAGTGTTTTGATTTGTCCAGCCCCATGCCAGTAAAATCTTAATGAATGGTACACGTGGTAGGGAAAGTAGAGTCTCGAGTAGGACACAGGGAACAAAGAGTACTAAAGCTGGGGAGAAGTGAGCAATGGGAGAACCTCAGTGACCGTGTCTAGTTTAGAGCTCAGAAAAGGGTTCAATTAAGAGTACTTTATGGCTTAATGCTAGTCTTTTACAGATTATCTTCAAAAAGAAATAAAGGCAAAATTTAATTTCACATGCATCATGTTTGTTAGTTTGGATGAGTATCAGCTCTTAATCATAACACTGAAACCTGGAATACTTGAAGTTAAAATGTAATACTATTGTGGCTCAAGAAAAATATATATGACATTTTATAAGACAAATATATGTGAAATATGATATATCTTCCATTCTCAGTCTCATACCAGGATGAGCCATATATTCTGAAGCCTTTCCCATT
Source organism: Mus musculus (assembly GCF_000001635.26). NCBI lineage: Eukaryota > Metazoa > Chordata > Mammalia > Rodentia > Muridae > Mus > Mus musculus. The sequence continues at coordinate 2,861,179 of NT_187020.1, read as the reverse complement.
CATTTCATGAAACTATGACAATAATTTCTAATCAATAGATTGAAGACATCATACACACACACACACACATCAGAGTAGTAGTTTATTCAGTCTGTGTGTATATGTGTGGGGAGAGAAAGAAAGCAGATGGAGTAGAATTATAATGTGACTATTATAAACAGTAAACTTCTAGTAAATACAATGTTTTATATACTTTCATTGGCATTACTCTCAATATATTAATAGGGCCTCTTAATAGAATAAAATTATTCATTGACTTAGTTATTTAATAATGAGATTAAAAGACATAATTAAATGATATTTTATTCAGACAGCCATTTCTATAAGAAAGTATAGGCTTGAGAATTTTCTCAGTTAAACGTTCTTATTTTAAAAGATGTAAAGAAAGGTAATTGGCGTCTTCACACCCTGGCTTTATAGTGTCTTGGCCATGAATGCAAATCCAACTCATATCCTTAATTAGAATGAAAATAACAGTCTTGCAAAAGGTCTAGAGTTATCAGAGCAATATCCCTGTCATCTCATCTTAGCATTGTTCATGTGCATGTTTTTACAGTAAAAAAGCGGCTCACAAGCAAGTTGGCACTGTGTTGCATAAACAGACTGACATGAGGAGGTTTCATGATGTGTCCCAATAATGGCAGGATAGTGGAAGTCACACCTAGGTTTCATGACAAAAATAACTTTCATTCAGGGGAATTGTGAGTTTGTTTTTCCTATCCTGAAAGCTATTGTGAGTCACCAAACAGAAGGACAAGGGGCCATAATCTTCTTCTAAACGGCTCTGTGATTAGGGAGGAAAGCAATTTTAAGTTACTGTGGACCTCTGAGGACTTTAGGATGGCAATCCCTAGAGGTATTTTGAAGTTGAAAAGGGGAATTTTGTGAACTTATTTTTAAGGGAGTCTTGACTGTCTGATATTAAGTATATAAAATATCTGTGGTTTATTTGACTTCATGTTAATGGCCAAAAAATTATTTAACTTCTAACAACTGAGAAGTTTTCAGTCATGAATTGGGCTAACTCCACTATTGTATGCTTGCCCTGAATTTTTATTCTTTTCTCAGTGAAGCCAGGATTTATGATTTTGTAGTCAAAATTTTACTTTCCAAGGGAGAGCAGTGTTAAAAGTCATTTCCCCAAATTAAGAGCTTCTATTTTTATCAGATTTAAAGAGATTTTACATTAAAAGATAGATATAAAATTCAGTAATAGACAGGTAATTAGGAGTGATGTGAAATGTTGTGTTCTGTGTATAGCATGGCTGTACACATGTGAACTTATAACATCTTGGTCACCTGCCCAAGACCTGCCCAACATCAAGCTAGTTAAAACATCTATCATGGAGATCTGACAGGTTGCTTAGCTGAGAATATGGAGGGAGTTAATGGCTGATGGAGGAAAATGTTACTTTCTCTGGTATCTTGCCACACATTCCAGTAGATGATCCCACAACCATGTACATATGGGCAGCTGTTGGAAGCTGTCCAGAGGCTCACATGGACCGGGTTTCACCTGGAAGGCAAGCCAGGGCTGAAAAGAGAGGGGAAATAAGTGGTAGAGAGAAAAATGGAGCTAAATCAAGATTCCTGGTCAAAGCTCAAATGTTTAATAGAAATCTGTGCTTATAAAGGGGGAGGCCCATCCCCTGCTAATCCATTCTCAGAGCCTGGAACCAGCTGCAGGTTAGGGTATAGTCTCAGGAATAGCTCAGGGGCCTCTCAGCAGGTAGCAGTGTCTTGAAGGAGAACAGGGGCAGTGGCTGAACAATAGAGTCATCTAGTCAGGAAGGCTCCACCCTAGCTAATCTCCTTAGTGGCAGCAAGGTCAAGGTCTGGATTAGCCTGCTTCAGGCTTGTGGGGTAATAGGCAGCATTAACTCGAGTCAGTGTATGCAAATATTTAATATAAAAAGAGGGCATGAAGTTGATATGTAGGGGAATGCTTTGGATGGGCTGGGGATGAAATTGGAATGAGGTTTTAGGAGTGAATAGAGTCAAGATACATTGTACACACGTATGAGATTTTCAAAGAATAAATAAATATTATTTTGAAAAAATGAATACAAACATTTTCCCATGTGTTATACTTTATTTTGCACGTATGTACCTTAGAATAATGGTAACATATTATATAACATACAAATATATGCATGTATGTGCATATATATAAATATGCACTTATGCATATATGTATGAGAGAGTGTATGTGATAGCAAGAATAAAAAGTTCAACTTTTCAAGAACTTTACATTTAAGCTTTAAGCTTTTAGGAGATATTCATTCATGTGACACTGAAAATAATCTGGATCAATAGTTTATTTTGAGTCCTAGAAAAGTGTGCTTGTAGTTTTTCAGTCTCAGCAATACACAGCATCAGAGCTTTCTACAGCATTGCACTTTAAACTACTAGTACATTGCATTGATTGCATTTTAGTTTGAAATATAATTTAATCAAGCAAAGCCTTTTTTAAAGTGATGAGATGGCCCATAGTGTGGGGTAATATGCTGATGAAATGAGTTTAGAAAGCCAGTGTCAGGTGGTTCAAGAGATCAACATGGAATTCATAGTTGCTGAAAATAATGGTCTTTCGAAGACTACTTTCAGTGGAAGCAGTCATCATTCCCAGCAGCCATGCCATATACCTGTTGGGTTGTTGGGATATTATAAAGCACCTTGGTTGACAACCCAATTAAGATTACATTCAAAGAAATTACTGTATTTTGGATGATTTCCCACACACAAATTAGAAAGTTTCACAGATGATGCAAAGGATAAGTGGTCATAGGGAAAATGAAAATCTTTTAATTGCTATATAATTCTAGAAAATTCTAAATTCATTCCTCTTAGAAAGTTCAGTATCTCATAGAAAGGAGATCATTGTGCATAATTTATCATTCGATGAAGATACAAAGTCATGACAAATATTATTGATCCTTTTAAAGTAATAAGACAAGTGAGGTATATTCCTCAAATTATGCAAAGTATTATTTTAATTACTCTATTAAAATGATGGGCTTAATATTCAAGTACACAATAATTTTTCATGACCATTATTTACCTAAAATATTTTCTAAGATGAAAAAAGAAAACTATTTTTTTTTTTTTAGTGATAGGTTTAAAAATATGATGTGAATTTTTAAAGAAATTTCACAAGAAAGGGGTTTGCTGATGGGAATGCAAGCTGGTACAACCACTTTGGAAATCAGTTTTGCAGTTCCTCACAAAAGTGGGAATAATACTACTGGAGAATCCAGCAATACCACTCCTAGGCATATGCTCAGGACCATATGTCCATATATGTTAGAAGATGCTCCAACATGTAATAAGGACACATGTTCATAACAGATGTCCTCAACAGAGGAAGGGATTCAGAAAATGTGGTACATTTACACAATGGAATGCTACTCAGCTATTAAAGACAATGAATTTATGAAATTCTTAGGCAAGTGGATGGATCTAGAGGATATCATCCTGAGTTAGGTAACCCAATCACAAAAGAACACACATGATATGCATTAACTGGTAAGCGGATATTAGCTCAGAAGTTCAAAATATCCAAGATACAATTGGCAAAACACATGAAACTCAAGAAGAAGGAAGACCAAATTGTGGATAATTCGATCCTTCTTAGAAGGAGAAACAAATTACCCATGGAAGGAGTTACAGTGACAAAGTATGGAGCAGAGACTGAAGGAATGGTCAGCCAGAGACTGCCCCACCTCGGGATCCATCCCATATACAAACACAAAACCCAGACACTATTGCAGATGCCAACAAAAGCTTGCTGACAGAGCCTGATATAGCTGTCTCCTGAGAGGCTCTGCCAGTCCCAGACAAATACAGAAGTGGATGTTCACACTCATCTATTGGATGGTGCATAGGGTCTGTAATGAAGGAGCTAGAGAAAATACCCAAAAAGCTGAATGGGTTTGCAGCCCCATAGGAGGAACAACAATATAAACTAACCAGTACCCCAGAACTCCCTGGAACTAAACCAGCAACCATAGAAAACACACGGTGGGACTCATGTCTCTAGCTGCATATGTAGCAGAGGATGCCCTAGTAGGTCATCAATGGGAGGAGAGGCCTTTGGTTCTGTGAAGTTTTTATACCCCAGTATAGGGGAATGACAGGGCCAGGAAGTGGGAATGGGTGGGTTGGTGAGCAGGAGGAGGTGGGGTGGATAGGGCGTTTTCGGAGGGGAATCCAAGAAAGGGGATAACATTTGAAATGTAAATAAAGAAAATATCTAATAAAAATATTAAAGCTTATACACTTTGTATTAAGAAACTTGCTACACCTTAAATAATATATATCTTTTTAGATGGAAGCAAATATTTTCTGTTATTAAATAATGGGTTTCAATTTGGCTGCATCTCTTCTTGATTTTGTAGAGACCCTTACAATGCTATTGATGCCATAGATCCAGAGAAACTGAATGTCTTTCGGACTGTCAGAGAAATAACAGGTACTTTTAATGATTGTGTGTGTGTGTGTGTGTGTGTGAGAGAGAGAGAGAGAGAGAGAGAGAGAGAGAGAGAGAGAGACTGCCCTAAGCAATGTGACCTGGTATTTTCTTGAAATAGTTACATATTTACAATAGCAATACATTTTTAAAAGAAGTTCTAGTCTTTAAGACTCACATAATTCCTTAGCCTTTATATTCTGGATCCAATATGACCCAGGCATAAACTTTGATACATTCTTATTACTGTGATGTCAAATACCAAAGGTAAATGATGCTTGGGCACTTATTTTGCAGTTGACTCCCACATAGGAATCACAGTTTTGTGTGAATAATAATCATCACTCCCTTAATATGATATTTTTGAGTGTTAATTTTTTAAATCTCTTATACTAATTATTATGGGTTCATAAATATGAATCAACATTGGATTTAACATCACAGAAACAAAATGTGGTGAGTTAGGGCTGAACAAATTATCTTAGATTTCTAAGTAGATAGAGATGTAATAACATACAGATAAATGGTGAAGGAATTAACAGAAATAAAACTTTATTTTTTTATCCTTAACTTGATTAAAAATTTATGTATATGTATCTATCACAATGAAGTAAATTATACTATTTCAATATTTGACACATCTAAGTTCATGAGTCCCCTGAGTCTTAAAAACATGGATTCTTGGTGTCGCTCTTTAATAATAATTATTAATTTAATGTTTAGTCCAGAATTATTTTACTTAATTGTAAAAGGATAAGAAAGTGGTGGATACTTCAAAATTAGTTTTCATTGTCTATTTTACTTACTTTCTACCTTTCAATATATTTTAATTATGTTTGAACTATAATTAACACTGTCATTGAAAAGTAATATCATGAATTCTTACTCCCTGTAGGTTTCCTGAACATACAGTCTTGGCCCCCAAATATGACAGATTTCAGTGTTTTCTCCAACCTCGTCACAATTGGAGGAAGAGTCCTCTACAGGTAGGTGAATATGTTCAATGCTGTCATCTAGCTGAGTATATGGAGGAATATCACAATCTCTTTAATGTTATAAAAAAATCAGTCTTACTCATCAACTGATTAATTCTGAAGATGAGCCTCCTGAAATAAATCCCTGGTGGGATATGAAACACATAAAATTCATATTTTAGTTTTTAAGTGCTTATTGCCTGGGCTAATATTAATTTGTTTTAAGTATAAGGCATGAAATATGATCTGTAAAACTGAAATTTGTATGTAACTTATGTTATACTAAAATGTAAATGTAAGTGACTTAGTAATGACTGGAGTGTATGGAAAATCAATGCTACTACAGCTGGAGGCTTGCATTTCATCTCCAATGCCGTTGTTTGTGCCACACATCCTATGTTGAATGTTACTGGGGAAGATTCCCTATCTTTAGTGTTGAAAAATAAATGGAGAGGTCATTAGTGGGAGAGGAAGTGCCTACCTCACAGAGACTTGAAGTGCCTACCTCACAGAGACTTGAAGTGCCAGGGTGCGAGCATACCCAGGGAGCCAACTCACTCAGTGGAGGAGGGAAGGGGGAATGAGGGAAGAATTGTGGAAGGCAGTGAGCAGGATATAAAGTGAATAGGCAAAAATTTAAATTAAATTATTAAATTAAATTAAATATAAAAGGAGAACTCAGATATTGTTAGAAAATGTCCACATCAATATTTTTAAAAACCATGATACAATGAGCATTTTTATGAGTTACTGATTTTTAAAAGGTTTAAGTTTTGGAAAGCAGTACAAATGGTCAATAAATACTAGAAAAAATGTTTAATATCCTCATCTAATGAAAAAAAAAAAGAAAGAAAGAAAGTCGGTGCTATGACCCCAGTCAGTGAGAAAACAAGAATAACAAATGCTAACAAGGATGCAGGAGAACAGACATTACACACAAATAATGAAAGTATAAACTAGGATATCAACCAGAGAAAATATTGTGGGGTTCATCTACAAAACAGTACCACTGTAAAATAAGACTATACATTTCTTAAGTATATACCCAAAGTTAGCATGAAGCAGATCTACCTTCACATCTAAGGGGGAAAAAAGGCTAAATTTTACATAATCATCATGGAATAAATGTGCTAAAGTGGGTATTGTCATTACATATTAATATTTATATTTAGTCTATGAGTATTTACTCTTAGTTAGGACTTTACTTTTTGATGCTTTTCTTTCTTTTTTTTTTATCTTTTTTAAAAGATTTATTTATTTTATGTATGTGAATACACTATAGCTGTCTTCAGACACACCAGAAGAGGGCATCAGATCCCATTATAGATGGTTGTGAGCTACAATGTGGTTGCTGGGAATTGAACTCATGGCCTCTGGAAGAGCATTCAGTGCTCTTAATTGCTGAGCCATCTCTCCAGTACCCTACTTTTCAAAAAAAATTATTTAATCTTTTTTTTCTATACTCCAGATTTTATCTACCTCCTGGTCCACCCTCTCTTCCCCATCCCATACCTCCTCCCCATACCCCTGTCTCCAAGAGGATGTCCCCACATCCCATACCCACCCTAATGACTTTACTCTTGAGAAATACAGCATTTAGGCTGAGAAGAGAAGGCAGAATGTAGCTAATTCATTCAGCAAAACACACACATACACACACACACACACACACACACACACACACACACACACTACAAATATATATATGTGTATATATATGTATATATATATACACACACACAGTGTTAATTGTTATAAATAATAGATATTGCCATTTGGGAAATGAAAATTTAAATCTATATATTTCAAAGATGAAAATGTTAATCAAAAGAACAGATTCTTCTGTTCATTCCCCGTTTGTTTTCCACTATATTTAATTTTGCTGTGAGATGCTATGTCTTTATTGCACATTAGAGTATAGGTCCCGAATTATGCATTTTCCATTTCCTTCTCTCTCCTTTTTAGTGGTCTCTCATTGCTGATCCTCAAACAACAAGGTATCACTTCCCTACAGTTCCAGTCTCTGAAGGAAATCAGTGCGGGCAATATCTACATCACTGACAACAGCAACCTGTGTTATTACCATACCATTAACTGGACAACACTCTTCAGCACCATTAACCAGAGAATAGTGATCCGAGATAACAGAAGAGCTGAGAATTGTAGTAAGTACACGCCCCATACCTCAAAACAGGACCTTCTGTTATTTTTTATGTTGCATTAAGTACTTGAAAATAGCATCAGATTTTTGGCCCATTAGCCCAAAGTTGAATAATAGAGAGGTAGTATAATTATCAAAAATGTGGCATAAATAATCAGAGATCATGATGCTTATAGAATATAGTCTGTTTTCACATTCTGGCCAATGTTAGGAAACCTCATCTGGAGATTTAGATGCCATAGATGGTGGGAAGATACCAAGAGGAACCCCCTCCCCCTCGCCCCATGCAACCATTCCACACTCACAATGAACTCTCTTATATAAATCTAGGATGAGTGTTAATTTAAAAATGCAATACTTTAAACAGATGGTTTAGAGTTCAAAATGATTTTTAAAATGCAAGAAAAGAAAATCCTCACTTCATCCATAAAGGGAGACAGTGGCTTGAGGAATCTTACCCTTTTAAGTCAAAGCCGTCAAAGCAGGCATAAGGATTTAAAGAGACTGGCATTGAGGAACAACTGTGGGACATGAAAGAACGCATCACTTCCTGCCTCTTTCTCCCATGTGGTGCTGGTACTCACAGGTTGACAGTTCTGTGTGGGAGAAGTTCTAGTGGATTCTTCATAAGTCTTTTGAAGTTTTCTAAAAGAAAATGAAGAAATTCCTACATATAAACAGTACAGAGATAAATATTACCAACTCTTAAAATGCAACTTAGTTTAATTTTCTAAGCTACCTTATTCAGTAGCTTAGAAACTACTGTCCATATATATTTGACTATAATGAAACAAAAGTTCATTACTTAGTTTTCAATATAGAAACACATTTTCAAAATTACAACTCTGACTTTTTCATTATTGAGTATGCAATGAATAGCCATGGTTTTATATGTCAGTGATCATTAAGAGGAAGAGGAAATCTTTACAATTTACATGATTGGGGTTGAGACTGAGTCATATTTTGTGATCACTGAAAATTTATGTATTTTCTCATACAATACTTTATTTTATTTATGCCTTTTTCCCCTATATTGAGATTGGTAATTGTTGGGCTTTTTTGATTCTAGATTTGAAAAAGCATTCTTAAGTTTTAATACATTAGTTTTCTGTATTGTAAATAAATTTCTTTCAGATGTTTTTTAACTTTCTTATTTATTAATTGAACATTTTATGTTTTTATTGATTTATGAGATTAGGTTTTCTGTTTTCTGTCTTATTTTTCTTATTTCTGTATGTTCAAATTTACTGTAATTTTTAGACATATGGAAGTTTTTATAATGCTTTTTATTATCCAATTTAATACTCTATTGAGCCAATTTAATATATTGAATAATCAATTTCTCTTTAATAACAGGAGTTGGTTGTAATTTGTTGTATAGAGAGATCAGCTAAGAACATGTCAGATTGTGTTTCTTATTTGATGTATGTGGTTTAATTTGTTTACAACCACCCCATAAATTGTAGCAATAGCCATGTGAAGATTAGTATAGCAATATCAAAAAAGATAAATAATGTTCCCAGTATTTTGAGCTACTAATTATATCAATTGTTCAAACTAATGCCTATCACATTTCAAAGACTTGTATGTTCATTTCACCATGAAATTATTCAAAAGAAATTATTACTATCATAGGCAGTCTACCAGCTTCCTATAATACATTCTGCATATTTTAGTAAGGATCACCCTTGTCTTAGTACTTCTTTTCTGTTATTACAGCAGTAAATACATGAATAAATCTAACTAAAGCTGGGTACCTTATAACATGACATTTGTCTGGTTTACATTGTTGGCAACAAAAGTCATAGAAGAGTTGCATTAGTCAGGTTTCTCGAGAGCAACATAACTGATAGAATGCATCTACATATATTGAAGGGAATTTGTTACCATGTACTATAGCTATGGTCCGGCTAGTCCAAAAATGACTGTCTCCATTGGAGAAGGTAGGAATCCTATATTTGTGCAGCTGATCAGACTGAATGTCTCACATGATTTTTCAGAATACACTGGAGTCCTGAATAAGTGGGATCTGGTACCTGTGAATGAAGGATGTCTTAGGGAGTTAGCCATCAACAATAACTCCTTGTATAGGAATAAAACAGAGGGGATGTTCTTCCCTATTCCAGTTGTCTTGGGCCAGGGATTATTTATATTTATCATTTTCTTTGACTGAGGTATCCATGTCTTCTCTTATATCTTTGATGCATGAGGATCTATCTTCCATCTCTTTTATTCTGTTTGTGAGGCTTGCCTCTGTAGTTCCTGTTCAAGTCCATGTGTGTGTGTATGAATATATATATATATATATATATATATATATATATATATATATATATATTCCCTTTACTTCTTTTGTTTTCTTTATTGATTCTATTTCCATCTACAGGTTTAAAACTCTTTTATTCATATACTTACACACTTAGTGTTTTTCTAAGTTTATTTACTTTTTTAAAATTTAATTTTATTTGTAATTCCTTTTTCCTACTCCATATTCCATTCCCCACCCACCTACTCCACATCTCACACCTCCTCCCCACCCTACCCCATCTCCATGTGGATGCCCCCAACCGCCACCCCTCATGACCACTAAACTTCCTTGGGCCTCTGGTCTCTTGAGGGTTAGGTGCTTCATCTCTGAATGAACACAGACCTGGATGTCCTCTACTGTATGTGTGGTAAGGGCCTCATATGAGCTGGTGTATGCTGTCTATTTGGTAGTCCAGTGTTTGAAAGATCTTAGGGGTCTAGATTAACCAAGACCACTGGTCCTCCTACAGAATCGCCCTTCTCTTCAGCTTCTTTCAGCCTTCCCCAACTCAACAACAGGGGTCAGCTGCTTCTGTCCATTGGTTGGGTGCAAATATCTGCATATGACTCTTTCAGCTGCTTGTTAGGTCCCTCAGAGGGCAGTCATGATAGGTCCCCTTTTGTGAGCATTCCATAGCCTCAGTAATAGTGTCAGGCCCTGGGACCTCCCCTTGAGCTGGATCCCACTTTGGGCCTGTCACTGGACCTTCTTCTCCCAAGGCTCTTCTCCATTTCCATCCCTGTAATTCTTTCAGACAGAAACAATTATGTGTCAGAGGTGTGACTGTGGGATGGCAACCCCACAAATGTCTACTTACTGGAGGTGGGCTCCATAAGTTCTCTCTCTCCACTGTCTGGCACCTCATCAAAGGTCCCTCCCTATGAGTCCTGGGAGTCTTTCACCTCCCAGGCATATGGTGAATTCTGGGAGGTCCCCCCAACCTACTATTTCCTGATGTGGCCTGTTTCCATTCTTTATGCTGGCCCTCAGGGCTTCTGTCCTTTTCCCTCACCCAATATCAGATCAGTTTCCCCTCTACCCCCCAATGGCCTGCCACTCAGTCCACATTCCCTCCCAAGTCCCTCAATCCCTCTCTCTCTACTTGTGACTGCTTTCTTTTCTTTTCCAAGAGGAACTGAGACATCCTCGGGCACTTCAGTGTGTTGAGCCTTTTGAATTCTGTGGAGTATATCTTGTGTATTCTGTATGGCCATTTTTACTATGTTAATTCTGCCAATCCATGAGCATGGGAGATCTCTCCATTTTCTGAGCTCGTCTTCATTTTCTTTCTGGAGTGGCTTGAAGTTATTGTCATACAGGTGTTTCACTTGTTTGTTTATAGTTACCCCAAAATATTTTATATTATTTGTGGCTATTGTAAAGGGAATTGTTTCCCTAATTTCTTTCTCAGCATTTTTATCCTTTGTATAAAGGAAGGCTACTGATTTATTTGAGTTAATTTTATATCCAGACACTTTGCTGAAGTTGTTTATCAGCTGGAGAAGTTTTCGAGTAGAATTTGCGGGGTCACTTATGTATACTATTATATCATCTGCAAATAGTGATACCTTTATATCTTCTTTACCAATTTGTATCCCCTTGATCTCTTTTTCTTTTCTTATTGTTCTAGCTACCATTTTGAGTACTATATAGAATAAATATGGGGGGAGGGGGCATTCTTGTCTTGTTCCTGATTTCAGTGGGATTGCTTCAAGTATGTCTCCATTTAATTTAATATTGGTTATTGGTTTGCAGTAAATTGCTTTTATTATGTTTAGGTATGGGCCTTGAATTCCTGATCTCTCCAATACTTTTAACATGAAGGTGTGTTGTATTTTGTCAAATGTTTTTCAGCATCTAAGGAGATGATTATGTGATTTTCTTCTTTGAGTTTGTTTATATAGTGGATTACGTTAATGGATTTTCTTATAGTAAACCAACCTCGCATCCTGGGATGAAACCTACTTGATCGTGGTGAATGAGGATTTTGATGTGTTCTTTGATTCTGTTTGCAAGAATTTTATTGAGTATTTTGCATCAATATTTATAAGTGAGATTGGTCTGAAGTTCTCCTTTTTGGTTGGGTCCTTGTATGGTTTAGGTATCAGAGTAATTGTGGCTTCATAGAATGAGTTAGATAGTATTCCTTCTGTTTCTATTTTATGGAATATTTTGAGGAAAATTGTTATCAGATCTTCTTTGAAGGTCTGGTAGAATTCTGTGCTAAATCTATCTGGCCCTGAGCACTTTTTGGTTGGAGGGTTTTTAATGACTTCTTCTATTTCCTTGTGTAATATGGGCCCGTTTAGATAGTTTACCTGCTCTTGATTTAACTTTGGTATGTGTTATCTGTCGAGAAAACCATTCATTTCATCTAGATTTTCCAGTTTCGTTGAATATAGCTTTTTTATATTAGGATATGATGATTTTTTGAATTTCATCCATTTCTGTAGTTTGTCTCCCTTTTCGTTTCTGATTTTATTAATTTGGATACTGCCCCTTGGCCCTTTAGTTAGTTTGGCTAGGGGTTTATCTATCTCCTTGATTCTTTCAAAAAACTAGATTTCTCTTTTGGTGATTCTTTGTATTGTTTTCTTTGGTTCTATTTGGTTAATTTCAGCCCTGAGTTTGACTATTTCCTGCCTTCTACTCCTTGTAGGTGAGTCTGGTTCTTTTGTTCTATGGCTCTCATGTGTGCTGCTAGGTTGTCAGTGTAAGATCACTCCAGTTTCTTTTCCAGGGCACCTAGGGCTATAAACTTTCCTCTTAGCACTGCTTTCGCTGTGTCCCATAGATTTGGGTATGATGTGTCAACACTTTTATTAAATTTCAGGAAGTCTTTAATTTTTTTGTTTATTTCTTCCTTGACCAAGTTATCACTGAGTAAAGAGTTGTCCAGTTTCCACGTGTATGCGGGCTTTCTGTAGTTTTTGCTGTTATTAAAGACCAGCTTTAGGCCATGGTGGTCTTGTAGAATGCACGGGATTATTTCAATCTTCTTGTATCTATTGAGGGTTGTTTTGTCACCAATTATATGGTCTATGGTAGATTTTGGAGAAGGTACCATGAGGTGCTGAGAAGAAGGTGGATTCTTTTCTTTTAGGGTGAAATGTTCTGTAGATATCTGTCAAATCCATTTGGTTCATAACCTCTCTTAATTTCAACATGTCTCTGTTTAGTTCCTGTTTCAATGTCCTGTCTATTGGTGGAAGTGTGGTTTTGAAATCTCCCACTATTATTGTGTGTGGTTCAATGTGTGTTTTGAGTTTTAGTAAAGTTTCTTTTATGAATTTGAGTGATCTTGCATTTGGGGCATAGATGTTCAGAATTGAGACTTTCTCTTGGTGGATTTTCCCCTTGATAAATATGAAGTGTCCTTCTTCATTACCCTTGATAACTTTTGCTTGAAAGTCTATTTTACTGGATATTAGGATGGCTACTCCTGCTTTTTTTCCTTGGACCATTTGCTTGGAAGACTTTTTTCCAGTCTTTTACTCTGAGATAGTGCCTGCCTTTGTTGTTGAGGTGTGTTTCTTGACTACAACAAAATGCTGGATCTTGTTTGCGTATCCAGTCTGTTAGCTAATGTCTTTTTATAGGTGAGTTGAGTCCATTAATATTGAGAGATATTAAAGAGAGATGATTGTTGGTTCCTGACATGTTTGTTTTTGTGGGTGGTTTTATGTGCTTGTGCTCTCTGTTTTTGACTTTGTTGTGAAATGCTTAATATCTTGTCCTTTCTTTTGGTGCAGATTTTCTTCTTTGTGTTGGACTTTTATGTTTTGAATTTTTGTTGACAGTTGTGTCAATCTCTTCTACTGTATCTCTACAACTGAAATTCTCTCTTCTATCTCTTGTATTCTGTTGGTGATACTTACATCTGTGGTTCCTGACCTCTTTCCTAGGTTTTCCATTTCCAGGTTACCCTCCATTTGTGTTTTCTCTGTTGTTTCTACTTATACTTTTGGGTCTTAGTTTGCTTTATTCAATTCCTTTTACCTGTGTTTTCCTGTATTTCTTTCAGTGAGTTATTGACATTCTCCTTAAAGGATTCTGCTATCTTCATGAGGTAGGATTTTAGGACAGATTCCTAATTTTCAGGTGTGTTGGTGTATTTGGGACTTTCTGTGGTGGGAGAACTGGGTTTTGATCATGCACACGTTTTTTGGCATCTGTTGCTTATGGTCTTGTGCTTTCCTTTTGCCATATGGATATCCCTGGTGTTGGTTGATTTGGGTGACTGTATGGAGTCTGCCTCTTTTGTCCCTGGGTTGCTTCAGGTCTCCAGGTAGGCTTGCAGCCCTGGCTGTATCAGAACAACTGTGGGGCCTTCCTACTGGGGGCTCTTCACAGGGGTAGAGAAATGGCTGATCTGTTGCCCTGGCTGCAGTAGATCTCCTGGTAGGCCTTCAGACTGTTGGGTCTTCTGTGGAGCAGTCAAGCTGTTGACCAACTGCGCTGAGTGCAGCCAATCCTCAACTTCTCTGATAGCAACAGATCCTCAACTGCTCTGAGTGCCATGGGTCCAACTGCTCTAAGTGCAGAGGGTTCTCAACTGTCTGAGTGCAGCAGGTTTATTTACTTTGAAGAACTTTTATCATACTAATAATAGGTATTTTGAAGTTTATGTCTTATACTTCAGTTATCTTGAAATACACAAGGTCTATTGTAATAAGGTAGTTAAGTTCTACTAGGAACATTTTGTCCTGACTACTATTGATCATGTTTTTACCCTGATATGTAGCCATCTGTGATTGGAAAATAATAAATTCTTGGTGCTGGTTTTTGGTTTTGTGTTTGTTGAGTGGATGTTTTGTTCCCGATTTTCTGCTGTCTTTTCTAGTATGGTGGCTGTATGATGCCTGGTAGGAAATTCTTCTGGTGTCCTCACAGGTGTTCTTAATGGGGTTTCCAGGTAAAATGTGTTTCTAGGTATTGAGAGTTGACACTTGGGAATGGAAATGGGCTAGGAGGGGATTAGGGAGTCCACAGAAAGGAGGAAACCAAGATGCTCTATTAGAATCTTCATCGTGCCCTGGAAAAGGGACCAGAAAGTGAGGAGAGTGAGACAGATAATCTACTCCGGAGTTGATGATGGGATTGAGAATTTCTTTTTAAAGTTGCTGAGAGAGATATGAAGATCTATAGTCAAGACTATCTGCTTCCCTTGTTGTAGTAGCCTCTGAGTTCCCACAGAATACCTGTTGGAGTTAGGGTCTAGATAAAGCTATGAATGAGGATTGAGGGATGGAAATTTAGGAGGGGAGATAAGTATGATACATTGGAGGTGGAGACATGGGGATGGGGTGGCATTGTGATGAGTGACAGACAAAGTACTTTAAAATATCCACAATATATAAAGCTTGGTATATAAAGCTTGGGTAATACTTCAGAAGAAACACGTGTCTTGATGATAAATGTTTCATTTTGGCTTTGAGGATTTTGATTGGTTAGTTAATTGGTTGTTTCTGTTTTTGTTGTTGTTTTTTGGCTTATTTGTATATTTTTATTGTGGTTTGGGGGTGCATAAAATACTACAGAAATGCAGTCATTGCTTATTGTCCTTGGGGGTCATTTCAAGAAGTCCAAAACAACTGTAAGATCTGTAACCATGCATTCATTCTCTGTTATCTAAAATTGCAGATTATTTTTATGAAACCTACGCATATCTTTCATTATACTTTAAATTATATCTAGGTTACTTGCAATATTTAATTCCATTTAAATTCTGTGAAAATAGGTACTACAGTATTGTATATAGGGGATAGGAATAAGTTAAAAAAAAAGATACATCATCTCAGTCCTGTTTAAAATAAATGTAGCATTTTGTAGTTTGATCAAAGGTTGATTACATCTGCAATAACATTAACCACAGATACCTAGATATGAAGGAGCATCTGTATGCAATTTTATATTTATCTATGTCTTTACATTCCTGAATTTTGGTAATCGGAACTCTACCTCACTGAGCATGCCTCGATCAAACAGAAACTGCACAACAATAATTCCTTGCTAATCACTAAACTCCATGGATGACCACATGACCTCATTTTGCAATGATTACTGTGTATCCTGTATTTAATCAAGACAGCATTGGTAAGGAAACAAGGAAGGCCTATAATACAGACAGGGGTAAAAGAAATATTTTCTTCATGTACTATCCTATTTGTTTTTCACTGGTTACCATGACAATAGCAACTAGAGAATAAATATTTTACTTTCTGGAATGTCATAAGGAATTTCAGTTTCCTATAAAAATCTCATGCACTTTTTATTAAGATCATTCTTATTTCTCTTTTTTGTTTGCTACAAAATATGAACTTTGGATATCATTTATGATTTATCATAATTTAAAATTATAATCTAAGACACCACTGCTAAGAAAGGTTTTTTTCTATGATAACAGTCCTATATTCCCATCTTATTTTGAAAACATCTATCTTGCTACATCCTATCAATTCTATGCATTTACAAACTAGATTTTGCCTAACAGGTTAGAGGAACAGTTCTTGGGACCAGATACCCAATGCTCACTTAGAAATTAATGTGCTCTACTGTAACTTTCATTAAATCAGGCTTGAAATGAAACATAAGGTACATAAATCAGGATCCAATGTAAATAATATCCTTTGAAGTAATCAGATGATAGAAACTCTTAATTATACTTCTTAGATCTCCCTTCCTAAATTAACAAAGTAAATATCACTACACTGTTCTTTGTAAAAATTTTCCATATTTTATTTGAAACAGCACAAGGTCTAATTACTGACAATGACTCAAATTCTCTTTATGTTCTTTTCAAAAAATAATTAAAAGTTGCTGTTGCTGATTAGTTACAAAAATGAGATCTCGTCTAATTTTTAACCTAAAATGTCTAAAGGCATCAAGAACTTCTCAGTGATAAAAGCCAGCCTCACTACAGGGTTCAGTTTTCATTTCAAAAGAAAAAATTATATTCTGACTAGCACTTACATGAGTGGCTATAGAATTTGAAAGGTAAAAGGTAGCTGTTGAATGCTAAAATTCAGGAGCCTGGGATTCAATTGCTAGAGCTCCTTCTGGGCAGCTTTGAGCTTTGTATTGTTCCTTCTCCTAAAAACAAAACAAAAACAAAAAACAAAAACAAAAACATTGGAAGACACTGACCAGTTGCTTCTAAAATCTGACTTCATGGAAATGAAGATGGGATAAACATATAAGTTAAAATGAAGGTATACATGGAGGATAAAACATTTTCCAGTGACAAGAAGAAAAGAGACAGATAGAGGAAATGCCATGTGACCATTTAGAGAGAAAAGAGACATAACTGAGGTTATACATTCCTAAGGTAATAAAGAAAAATGTAACTGGCATCACAGCAAGTCAGGTCAGTGTCATGATCTATGTCACAAGAAGGGTGGGAGGAGAACTGCCCAATACCTTGATAGTGCAGGCTTCTGACTTTGAATTTTATGAATCAACATTTTTCTATTGTTTTCAGCAATGTAAGTGGTGTAGTTTCATCAGCAAAACCCTTGGAGACTAAAAGAAACATTTATATTGAATGGCCCCTAATTTGGTAGCCTTAGTACATACTGCTCGTTAATGAGACAGGTGTCCATGGTAGAGTCTTTGGGAAACTCTGCTTTGTCTTTTCCCCTATTACACTCCATATCAAATTACAGTTAGAAGTATATGTAAAAGTGAGGTGTGACATCACATCTTAATGATATGGTCACCTCAAGAAGAACTAAGTGATAATACCAGTTGGCATCAACCCAGAAATGGAAGATACCTCACCATAGCTCAAACCAGGGTTGAAAAGCTGTGGCAATAAGTGATTACTGAAAAGGGGGAATATCTGTTATTTGTATGTATGATCATCTGTTAGGTTACCCATCTCAAGTGGTCATCTCTAAATCCATATACGTTGAGTAAGACTGAAGAGACTCATCAATATACCTACATGCATGCATGTATACATGTATAGGTACACAAGCATATAACAATAATTACTTAAAACATTGAACTGGGAGACAAGCGAGAGAATACTGGAGGAGTAAGAGTAGATGGAATGGGAATGGAAATGATGTAAATACAATATTCTTATATGAAATTTGATATCTGTGGTATGTAATGCCACTGGGAGTCATGTGGATGTCCATGATCCATGCTGCCATTGGGGAACGTGTTTGATACTGTGTTCAATGATCCTAACGAGGCTATGTGGAAGTGCATCAGCTGTGCTGCCATTGGCTGTTATGGGCAATGGGCAGACAAGCATCCTTTGGAGTGGTGTCGATCGATGACTTCAGATTTATACTTGAGAATGAGAGACACTGAAGGCTTCTGTGGCAACCTATCCTTGTTCCCCATGCACAGATACATAAAAGAACAGTCTAGACAGGAAGTATAGCTTTTCACAGTTGATAGCTTCTGGCAGTCCTCTGGTATATATATCAGGGGCCTCAGACCAGCTGGTATATGTGGCCTTGTTGGTGGCTCAGTGTCTAATAGATCTCAGGAGTCCAGGTTAGTTGAAACTGCTGGCCCTCCTATGGGGTAGCTCTCCTCCTCAGCTTCTACTAACTTTTCCCTAACTCTACCATAGGGGTTCTCAACTTCAGCCCATTTGTTGAGTGTAAGTATATGCTTCTGTTTCAATCAGATGCTTTTTGGGCCTCTCAGAGGACAGCCATGCTAGGCTCCTGTCTGTAAGCACACCAAAGCATCAGTCATAGTGTCAGGCCTTGGAGCCTCCCCTTGAGAAGGACCCCATTTGGACTGCCTTTTCCTCAGTCTTTTCTCCATTTTTGTCCCTACAGTTGTTTTAGACAGGAACAACTCTCGGTCAGAATGTTTTTGATAGTGGGATGTCAATCCCATCCCTCCACTTGATGCCCTGTCTTTCTACTGAAGTTGGGCGTCACAAGTTCCCTCTACCCTCTGTCAGGCATTTCATCCAAGGACACTCCCTTTAGTCCTGAGATTCTCTCACTTTCCAGGTCAATAGTACTTTCTAGAGGAATATAATTATTTTTAAAATGCTAATCATTTTGAGCTTAACAATGTTCAATGAGTGTATGAACAAAACAAATTGGACTTTGGGTATTTTTTTGAAGACACAAGTGTGGGAGGTTGGGCCTGGGATGAATGAAAAGCATATGTGATATGGGTACATTGTATGAAATTCCCAAATAATTAATGAAAACACTATGTTGGGGTGGGGAAGAATAAATTCTAAAACTAAAACTTAAAAATAATCTAAAATTTAAAAAGCTAAAAAGAAATGCACATAAAAATGAACTGAGCAATTGATTTCTTCTTGTGTAGATTTACTTACTCCCTCAAGAAGGACTTAGAATAGCAAATTTTATAGCTTAGAAACTTTAATATATTTTAGGAAAAGTTTAAAAGATAGCAAAACCCAGTAAACTTTAAATCATATCCTCTAAATGGTATGTTTATT